>NW_026869338.1:2038359-2126756 GCF_020745735.1 Hemiscyllium ocellatum
TTTCTAATGTTGACTTTTCCGTGCCCATTCGATGCCAGGTGGTCCATCCGGTTTCATTTGTTTGAATCTTTGTAGTGATTGGTACAACTGAATGACCGATTAGACCTTTTCAGGGGGCGATTGAGAGTCAATGACATTGCTTTGGGTCTGGAATGGCATGTCAGGTTCCTTCATTGCAGGATATTAGTGAACCAGATGGATTCTTCTGACAATCGGCAATGATTTCATTCTCATCAGTAGATTCTTTATTCCAGGGATATTTTTACATTATTGAATTGAGTTTCCACCATCTGCAGTGGCGGGATTCAACCTGGATCCACAGAACAGGAGCTGATTTTTCCGGATTGATAATCTATCGGTAATACCATGAGATCTACTTGGAACCACATGTTTTACTCAGCTGCCATTTCTTGTGCTGCCCTGTTTTTCATTCATTGCTTATGTTATTCTGGAATCTCATCCTTCATTAAATCCTGATGGAAATACACAGTCATGAACACCTTCTCGACTGCTCGAATTTCATTCAGTCTGTTTAGTTTGAATAGACATTTCAAGGCAGCTGTACACCAGAGAAGAGCAGGAAAAGATAATAGGTGATAGTGCACTGTACCTGTCACCGGACCAGCATGCCTGTCCAGGAAGTATCTATTGTGGGTCAGAGAACCTCACTTATTATGGAGTGGATGGAGGCTAATCAGCCCATTTTGGAGTCACAAGCTCTCCAACTGCACAATTGGAAATCGAGAGAGTGTGTGAAGAGAGATTGTGTGTGAGAGAAATAAACAGAGAGAAAGCAAGTGAAGGGAGATAAACTGAGAGAGGATTGAAAGGGGAGCGACTGACTGAGTGCGAGAGGAAGAGGTGTTAGATGAGGGTGAAGTCAGATAGATCAGAAGACTGCATTACGGTAGATAAATATGGACAGACAGAAGTTAGAAGCTTTATTTAGAAATTCCTCTGGACGGCAAGCCCTTTGTCTGGGTGCCGTACACTGTGAGCACTGTGCTGATACTGGCTGTCATCCCAAATAATTTATTTCCAACAATATCACAGAGCTGGGTTACTGACAGCTAAACAGAACCCATTCGGTCAATAGATTGGTTCCATAGAGAAAGCATAGTTTTTATATAGACTGTGCCAAGAGCAGCAGGAAATGATAACCACCACCACCCCCTCCACGACTCCCCCCCCCCGCGCCCACACCGATACTGTATGAGAGACTAGGCCAGAGAATCTTAGTGAGGGTACTCACTGACAGACGTGAAATCACGATCTTAGTTGTGGGTCAAATAATGATTGATAAAGTTTGCATACCACTTTCCTAGTGATGTAATTTACATTTCACTTTATATAGCTCAATATCAGGAGTGTATTTTAACAACCTTATCTCTTTGTACTTTGGTGTGTGCAGAAAATCATTTTGGTTCTGAATTTTATATTGCATAAACGCATTTCATTAATATTATCTCTGCTCATTCCTCATTGTAGGTGTACTCTTGAATCTGTTCTTCATATGATTATAAAGAGTTACATTGCAATTCTGGTAACTGGGGGACATCACTGTCCCTTCACCCAATCTAAAAAGCCATGTCCCCCAGCCCTCTCCATCTTCTGTCTTTTTCCCCGGTATCATAATCACAATGTTATTGAAGTCGATTAAATGACACTTCATGACAGTTCCTTAACATCGAAAACATCAACAGCATGACCCACACCTGCCCTCCCTGATCCTGGAATAACAATCTGAACTGTGTTTGTCATGTGCAATTCTCTGTTCACGTATCCATGTCGTTTGTTTGTTGTAACCCACGATGTTTTTGGCACATTTTGCTATCAGATCATGGATGATAGTTGTTTTCTCAATGTTTTACAGATATTGCAATGACTGATCAGTAGTGACAGGATTTATTTCTGTATTTATGAACAGAGAAGCATGTTTATGTTCCGTTAAACTTCTGGCCTTACTTCCATATACAAGGCTGACTGAATGATTACACACAATCAATCTGCCATCTTCAACATTCCTTCCTTCAGTCACACTCGCATATCACACCCAGAATGCATAAATGTTCAACGTTATTTTGAATTTTAATAAAGTAGCATTGAATTCAAAGGGGTTAACTGGAGCTATTTGTTCAGCCATTGTAATGATGTCAGTCTCCATGGATCGTATGCGTCCCTAGAGTTTCTCTCTTCTATCAATAAGGGAATGCTTTCAGTGTTTTATACCATGGTGTGAGCGGGAGCATGTCCAACAGCAATAAGAGGGATTAGCAGCTTCAGAGAGAAGGGCAGGAGAGCTGAAAATCTGGGATCATTAGACTGGAATGTTCCAACAATGGACCGGGGTTTATCCGATGGTCTTTACTGGCTTTCACAGCCTTGGATATCATTAGCATATCGGATTGAAGATGTACTGATGGTTATTCAAGCTGGTTACTATCCTATCCTTGCTACAGTTGGTGTTCCTGGTAAGTCACTCTGTCAGTTTATTGAAATGATCTGAACTGAATCGATGCTGATGATATGCAGATGTTGTAAAAGTGCAAGCCGGCATTTTCAGCTCCAATCAAATTTCCATTCCTTAGAAATTAAAACTAGCAAATTATTATTTACAAATTGCTCACCAATACGCGACAGGAAAACACACTGTTCTCAGCCTCTTTGATTCATTTCCTCCTGCAAAGTGTACATCTCCATCTCCTCCCCACATGCCAATCCTGTCCATTACCACCGTTAAGACGTCCAAGTCTCCTCCTCAGCCTCAGTTCAATTCCTGAATAAACCATCGTTTGTTCCTTTGTTAATTCCAGATATATCTGTTTCAAGTCCCTTCTAACCATGTGTCCAATACAAAATAAATGCACGTGAGATGTTTGACTTGTTCTCTGCACAAAATCTGAAAGATGGACAGACAGTGTATGGTGGGTCACGTCATTGCCTCGTATTCTAGAGCCACAGAATAATAATCTGTTGATGTCGACTTGCCTTATGCCCAGTAGAGAAGGCAGTGTGTCATCCTTCTCTGGTCACGTTTCTGTTTAACTGCAAACCCACGGCAATTTTTTGCACTATTTATTGTCCTGTGGGACAGCTGAACCTGCCACTCAGTTCAAGATCGGCATAACATCCTGGCCTGACCATGGCTACACACATCCCGTGAGAGCAGAACAGAAGGAATAATAGCTCCCTTCCTCTGCCTGCATCCTATTTTCCAACGGCTCATTTCCATTAATATAGGTAGCCATGCACTATTTTAGATGTATCCTTTGTGACTGAGTCTCTTCCAAGAGTGATGTCCATCCCCAATGTCACCTGTGGTGCTGGTTCTTTATTAATGCTGACCTCCAGATGTAAGGATGTTTTTAAATTCTACGTCAGTGGCAGTGCATTGTAAATGAATTGTTTCCTGTGTCACACAAAAGAATTGGAGCCAACTCAGTGAGGGAAAGGAATTATTGTGATCAAACCTGAGAGTGTTGCTTAGGCAGTATTTGGGGTATTGTGGACAGATTTTCTTTCCTTTATATGGAGTGATCTCCTTATCACAGAGAGAGTGAAGAGGAGTTCAACCAGATTAACCCCTGGGATGATGGCACCATGAGGAGTGACTGAAGGTTGATCTGTAGCGCTGTGAGAGAATAAGAGGTGATTGCATTGAATCCTGAGAGGGATGAACAATCACTTCTTATATTCCAAACAGTCAATGAGAAGGTGATAAATTCCATGCCTGCTATTTCACTCAGGATGCATGATTCGGAACATTTTAAGTGTCTGGGCGGATGTTACGACCACCCACCCCAACCCCTACTCCCCATTGAGAGAGATGGAGATGTCCAAGTTTTGAATAAACTCTCCCCACATTAATATAGTTCAGTTGGTGTGTGATCCTGCACTGAATGTTATATTATCCACCACCCTGACAGCAGCCACATTACCTTCATTCTAAAACAGTTGACTATTTCCAACAGTTTCTGACCTTCATGAAGAACATGAATCTATCTTCTCAGAGATGCAAGGTACTTCCTTCCAGTTTAGACCAGAAGACTATAAGACATTGGAGCATAAATTAGGACAGTTAGCCCATCGGGTCTGCTCCGTCATTCAATCATCGCTGATAGGTTTCTCAAACCCATTCTCCGACCTTCTCTCCATAATCTTTGATCTCCTGGATAATCAAAAACTATCGATCTCCGTCTCACATATACTCAATGACCTGCCCCCACAGCCTTCTGTGGCAATAAATTTCAAAGATTCGCCATTCTATTGTTAAATAACTTTCTCCTTATCACTGTTCTAAAAGGTGTTCCCTTCCATCTAAGGCTGTGCCCTCTGATTCTAATCCAATGGAAACATCTTATCAACACCCACTCTCTCCAGGTCATTCAGTATCCTGTCTATTTCACATTCCCTCTCATCCTTTCAAACTTTATCAAGTAAGGACCCGGAGTACTCAAACATTCCTCATGCAATAAGCTTTTCATTCCTATGACCATTCTCGTGAAAATCTTCTGAACACGCTCCAGGACCAGTACATCCTTCCTGAGGTATGGAGCCCAAAAATGAGCACAATACTTCAAATGTGGTCTGACCAGAGCAGGATACATTCAGTTCTTATATTCAATTTTTCTCGTAGTAAATGCTCCCAATCATAATTGCAAATACTCTCCTAAGTGCTGCCTCAACCTGCAAGCTGACCTTGAGAGAACCCTGCACTAGAACTCCCAAGTCCCTTTGCACTTCAGATTTCTGAATTTTCTCGCCATTTGGAAAATAGACTATGCCTCTATTCTTCATGCTAAAGTGCATAGCCTCACACTTTCCAACGTTGGAATACATCATACGATCTCTTTATCTGACCAAATCCTTGATCAGCCTCTCCGCTTCCTCAATATGACCTGTCCATGTGCCTATCTTTGTATCGTCTGCAAACCTAGCCAGAATGCCCTCAATTCCTTCATCTACATTGTTAATGTAACAAGTAAAAATTTATGATTCCAACACTGAGCATTCTGGGTCACCACTTGTCGCCGGCCGCCATCCTGTGAAGTACACTTTTATCCCCACTCTCTGCTTTCTGCCAGACAGACAAGCTTCTATCCATGCCACCACCTTGCCTCTAACACCACGGACCCTTATCGTACTCAGTAATCTCCTGTGAGACACCTTGTCAAAGGCCTTCTTGAATTCCAGGTGGATACCATCCATTGGCTGTGCTTGCTAGAGCCTGCTCATTTCCTCTTCAAAGAATTCCAATAGATTTGTTAGGCATGAACTTCCCTTGATGAAATCATGCCGACTTTGCACTATTTTACGAAACACTTTCAAGCATTCAGAAACCTCATCCTTCACAATGGATTCCAGGATCTTACCCACGACAGAGGTTAAACTATTCATGGTGGGTTTTTTTTTGTCTTTTTCCTTACTCCCTTCTTAAAAAGGGGTATCACGTTAGTGGGTTTCCGATGGTCTGGGATCGTTCCTTACTCTAGTGATTGCTGAAAGATCTCCACGATTGCCTCCACTCCATATTCAGTATCTTCCTTATAATACTGGGATGTAGTCCATCTGGTCAAGGTTATTTAACCAACTTCGAGTCATTACATTTTTATCTAGCATGTTCTCCATGGTGGGGGCCATCATACTCAGCTCTGGCTCCTCAATCTCTTAAATGTTTAAGGTATTACTCGTGCCTTCCACCATGAAAACTGACACAAAGTAATTATTCAGTGCCTTTTCCATTTTCTCGTTCCCCAATACCATCTCTCCAGTATCATTTTCCAGCAGTCCAATGTTCATTTTTGCCGCTCTTTTGTACTTTATATATCGAAAGAAACTGTTACAGTCTTCCTTTACATTACTGGCTAGCTTACCCCCATATTTAATAATCTCCCTCCTTATTTGATTTTGTTTGCCCTCTGTTTTGTCTTTGTAAGCTTTCCAATCCTCAGGTTTCCCACTGCACTTTGCCACATTATATCATTTCTCTTTTGCTTTTATGCTATACCTGACTTCCCTAGTCAGCTATGGTTGTCCCATCCTCCCTATACAAGTCTCTTTTTCCTCAGGATAAATCTCTGCTGTATCCTGAATTAGTCCAAAAATCTCCTGTCATTGCTGTTGCACTATCCTTCCTGCTGGGCCCGTCTCCCAGTCAATTCTACCCAGCTCCTCACTCATGTCTGTGCAATTGCCTTTATTCAGGTGTAATACCGTTACTTCTGATTCTATCTTCTCCATCTGAAACTGCAGAGTAAATTCAATCATATTATGATCACTGTCACCTTAAGATCCCCTCATCTAGTCTGCCTGCACAAGCTGCTCCAAAAAGCTATCACGTAGACATTTCACAAATTCCTTTTCCTGCCAACCACTATCAATCTGAATTCCCAGTCCATCTGTAAAATAAAATCCCACATGATCACTGTAACTTTGCCTTTCCTACATATCTTTCCAGCTCCTGGTGTATCTTACACCCCAGCTCCCTGTATATTACTCCAACTGCATTTTTTCACTTTTTTGATTCCTCAATTCTACCGACACAGATTCTACACCATCTGACCTTATTACATTTCTTATTATTGATTATTGATTCGATTCCAATCTTAATACTGAGACAACTCTATCTCTCTGCCCACCTGCCTATCTTTTCGGCAGGATGAATATCCTTGAATATTCAGCTCCCAATCCTGATCCTCTTGCAGCGATGTCACTGTAATGCCCACTATCTCGTACCTGCTAATTTATGGATGAGTTACCTTATTGCTTATACTGCATGCTTTCTGATATAATAGTTCAGTCCTGTATTACCCGTCGCTCTTCTCATTGTCATTTGTTTGTCCAGCCGTTGGTACCTACACGGACCCTGACCACTGGATCATTCCCCTCCCGCTCCAAGTTCTGCAACCCAGATGATATATCCCAAACCGAACACCATGTAGGCAACTCAACCATCAGGACTTATAATCCCAATCACGGAGAACAGTATCTGTGCTTTTAACTATACTATCCCCAATTATCCAGCATTGGCCAGCATGGTGACACAGGAATGCTGCCTCACAGTGCTTGGGACTTGGGTTCATTTCTAATCTCTGGACCCTGTCTGTGTGGACTTTGTAGATTTACCCGTGTCTGCATTGGGAGCATTAACTCTTTTTCTCTCCACAGTACGTCTCTGTGTTTGCTTCAGATTTTGTACCATCTACAGTATTTTTGCTTTTGTTCGATGGAGAAATGCAGCAAATGTGACAGGTTTTTGTAAAAGCAGCTGTGGTTCGCGGGTTCCTCTGGGTCTTTAGGAATCTTGCCCGGCAACTTGTCTGAGTGCAGTGTCCCTGGATGCCCATTCCATCTGTCTCAGTTCCCGCAGTCCATCGTCACTACATGCAGCATTTCCTTGTGCCATCCCTGGGACTCCCCATACCCCATTGCCTGGCACTAGATACTCCCTTCGCAGGACTATGCACACAACGACACTGGAACTTTCTGACCCGCTGGGGATGCTGGGTAAAGACCCTGCCATTGAAAGGAACAGAATAACTAGAATCCAATTGAATAGCAAAGCTGAGTAAACAGGCGGAATCATATCCATCTGCTCTGACGTTTTCTAATCTTCTGTTTATCCTCGTCCATCTGCAAATAGATGGTCCATATGTACGCCTTGTCAAACAGGTTTGGTGGCGGGGATAGATATCAGATCCGGTGGTCATTGGACTGATTCAGTTGTCTCACTTTCCTGACGTCACACTTAAGTTTTTATTATCAAGTCTAACCAGTTTAAAAAAAAGGCCTTGCTGGAGTTGTGCTGAAAGGATATTTGAATTCTGGAGACATTAGAATATGTCACGTGCGAATGAGGTACGGAATCGTAAGGTAACACAGTTAAATACACGATCAAAGAGCTGGCAGCGGAGGCAGCACTTCCGATATGTGGATCATTGGGATTCCCGAGTCGGGAGGATACACACAAAAAGGATGGTATGATCCTGAACTGGCAGCAATTTATGAAATGTGGATTATTGGGATTCACGGGTCACTATGATACACACAAGAAGGACGGGATGCACATGAACTGACAACACTCTCCGATATGTGGATCATTGGGATTCCCGGTTGATAGGATATAAACAAGATGGACGGGATGGACATGAACTGGCAGCAACCTCCTGGCAGGCAGGTTTGCTATCGTCCTTTACGAGGGTTTAAACTTATGTGTGGCGGCGGTGGGGGAGGGGTGTGTGGAACCACAGCAGTAGGTCCACAGGTACAGTGACTGAGGAGGAGTTGGAGACTAATCCCAGTACAACTAAGACTAACAAAACAAAACAAAACAGTGTACTGAACACAATGGCCTGGCATGTCTGAAGTGTGCTGATTTTAATATGAGGAATCTGTTTGAACAGATATTTCGATGTCGCTGCATGTCAGAAATTAGGAAGAGATAATGGTTAATTGCCCACTGTGTCCTTCACTGGACCAACTTGTCTCTCCAGGCACCAAAACTTGTTACTGTGGGTCAGAGAACTTCAGAATTAATACAACACAGAAGGAGGCCATTCAGCCCACCATGCGTCCATGAGCTCTCCAACTTGACAACTTGAAAATAGAGATAATGATCGGAGCTAGACTGAAAGGGAGAGAAATAAACAGAGAGAAAGACAGTGAAGTGAGATAAACAGAGTGAAAAAAGGAGCGACAGAGTGAGTGAGAGCAAGGGGTGTCAGACGAATGTGAAGTTAGATCAGGAGACAGCATGAGGAGAAATACACAGAAACTTTTCTTAGAAACTCTCACAGACTGTTTGGTGCCATACCCTGTGAGCAAAATGCTGATACTGGCTGTCATCCCAGATCATTTATCGCCAATAACATCCCAGAGCTGAGTTGCTGACAGCTGAACACAATCCATTAGACCAATAGATTGGTTCCAGGGAGAAGGTGGATTAATTTATATATTCTGGGCCAACAGGAACATATAGCCCCTGTAGACACTGCGTGAGAGGCAGGGTGGAATCTCAGTGAAGGGAATCACTGGCAGGGGGGAAATCAGGATCTCAGCTCTGGGTCAAATAATGATTGATAAAGTTTCCACACCACTTCCATGGTTTTGTAATTCACATTATAATTGATATAGCTCCACATAGTAAGTATATTTTAACAATATCGTCTTTTTGTAGTTTTCATATTTTGGGATGTACAGAAACGCTTTTTTATCTTTGTATTTTGTGTTGAATAAACACATTTTATTACTGAGGAAGAAAGGACCTGCTCCGATGGCACAGTGGTCATCTGAACCGTGCTGAGACCATGTCCGAGTGAATCCTAACCGGGGCTGCAGACAGAGCTTTAAACTGATTAGGGTGTGTGTGTGTGTGTGTGAGTGTGTGTGTGTGTGTGTGTGTGTGTGTGTGTGTTGTGGGTGCAGTTATAAGGTTTAATTAGAAAAGCCGAATTAAAAGAGGAGGCAAAAGTACTGAACTCAGTAGAGGTTATTAAAATCTCCAGCACAGGCACAAATAGGATAGAGCATCTGGAAATGTTTAACATATCAAACTTCAGGCGCACTGCACAAATGAATGACAATGAGAAGAGGGACGGACAATGCAAGACTGAAGAGGTTACAACTGAATGCATGCTGTACAAGGAATAAGGTAAATTAGCTTCTGGCGCAGAATTAAATCAGCAGGTAAGAAGCGAGGGGCAGCAAAGAGATGTGGCTGCAAGGGGATCTGAATATTTAAGGATATCTATCCTATCGAAAAGATAGGCAGGTGGGCAGAGGGAGTGGATTTGCATTGTTATTTAAAAAATGAAATTAAATCAATAGTAAGAAAGGAAGTAAGGTCAGATGGTGTAGAATCTGCGTGGGTAGAATTGAGGAACCACAAAGGTAAGACAACCACAGTTGAAGTCTTGTACAGGGCTCCAAAGAGTAGTCAGGAGCTGGGGCAGAAGATACACCAGGAGATAGAAAAGATGTGTCGGAAAGGCAAAGTACAGTAATCATGGGTGATGTCAGTATGCAGGGGCACTGGGAACATTAGATTGGTAGTGGTTCGCAAGAAAAGGAATTTTAGGAATGTTTATGAGATGGCTTTTTGGAGCAACTTCTGGTGGAGCCCACTCGGGAACAGATGATACTGCATTTAATGACGCAGGGTTCGTGATGGAGATTAGGATGAAGATAAATTTTGGAAGCAATGATCAAAACATGGTTGAATTTATTCTGCAATTGGGAGAGAGAAGATAGAATCAGAGGTAACAGTATTTCAGCTGACTAAAGGCAACTGCAGAGGCATAAGGGAGAAGCTGGGTAGAATTGATTCGGAGAGGGGTCAAGCATGAAAAACAGGGGAACAGCAATAGCAGCAGATTCCAAGATTAATTCAGGAGTCACAGCAGAGATTTTTGCCGAGGAATAAAGGCATCGTACAGGGAAGATGAGGCAGCCAGGGCTGACGACGGAAGTCAGGGATTGCATACAAGCAAAAGAGCAAGCGTATAATGCGGTGAGGGGCAGTGGGAAACTAGAGAATTGGGAAACTTACAAAGATTAACAGAGGGCAAAAAAAGGACAGAGAAGATTAGATATGGCGATAAGCTAACCAGCAACAAAGGAGACTGTAAGAGGATCTTTAGATATACAAAGTGCAAAAGAGAGGCAAAAGTGAATATGGACCACTGGAAAATGATGCTGGAGAGACTGCAGTGGAAAACAAAGAAACGAATGAGGAACTTTGCATCAATGTTCATGGTGGAAGACACGAGTAATTTCCCAAAAATTGAAGAGAGTGAGAGGGCAGAGCTGGTATGGTGGTCATCACCAAGGAGAACATGCTAGAAAACAGAACGGCCTGAATTTGGATAAATCACCTGAACCATATGGACTACACCCCAGCATTGTAAGGGAGATAGCTGAAGAGGTAGTGAAATTGAAAGTAGTAATCTTTCAGGAATGACTAAAATCAGGAATGGCTGGAAAATTGCTAACGTGACACTCCATTTAATAAGGAGAGTTAGGCAGAAGATGGAAAATTACTGACTGATTAGCCTAACCTTGTTTGTGGTTAACACCCTGGAATCCATCGTGAAGGATGGGATTTCTGAATACTTGGATTTAGCAAAATAGTCCAAAGTCAGCATTGTTTCATCAATGGGAGGTCATGCCCAACTGGAATATTTTGAGGGAGTAACGAGCAGATTTGACCAAAGAGAACCAGTAGATGTTATCCACCTGCTTCTATAAAATCCTTTGATAAGGTGCCACGCAGGAGGCGATAGAAAAAGATTAGTGCCCCTGGTGTTACAAGCAAGGTGCTAGCTTGGATAGATGCATGGCTGTCTGACAGAAAGCAGAGAGTGGGGAGAAAAGTGTCCTTCTCAGGACGGCATCCAGTGACAAGTGGTATTCCTCAAGAATCAGTGTTGGGATTACAAAATTCGCTTTGTGCATTAATGGTCGGCATGAAGGAACTGAGTGCATTCTGACTAAGTTTTCAAACAGTGCAAAGATGGAATAGAGGGATAGGTAGCATCGAAGAGGTGGTTCAGCTGCAGGAGGGTGCAGTAGCACCCTCTAGCAACCCTTCTGATGCTCGGCTTCCAGACCACCAACCTCAGGATACAACGCATCATCCTCCGCCATTTCTGCCACCAACAGTAAGACCACACCACCAGAGATATACTTCCCTTCCCAAAGCTATCAGCATTCTACTGAGACCATTCTCTTCACGACTCCCTCGTTAGCTCACGAGTCCCACCTTCCACACCCCAACAAGCCACCTTCCACTCCCAGCACCTTCCCTTGTCATTGCAAGAGGTATGAAACCTGTGCCAACAACTTCCTCCTCAGTTCAATCCAAGGCCCAAAAGGATTCTTCCACAACAGGCAGAGAAGATCCTGTGCATCCAAACACCTCATCTACTCTGTCCATTGCTCCTTGTCTCCTCTACACTGGGGAGCCAGGGCGTCAACTTGCTGAACGGTTCAGGGAACACTCTCCGTCACATACCCAACAACCCCACTTCCCTGTGGCTGAATACTTCGCCTCTCCCACCACACCTCCAAGGACATGCAAGTTCTTGGCTTCCTCCACTTCATTCTAGCCACCAGACGTCTGGATGAAGAGCGCGTCGTCTTCCAACTTGGAACCCTTCAACCACATGGTATCCAGCGCAATGTCACCAGCTTCCTCATCTCCTCTCCCTCCACCTTATCCCAGATCTAACCCTCCAACTGAACACCGCCTGTTGAACTGTCCTACCTGCCTATCTTCCTTCCCATCTATCCACTCCACCTTCCACTCTCACCACACACCTCTATTTAGACATCGTCTTCCAAGCTACCTTCCTCCCAGCCCCCTCCCATTCATCTCTCAATCCCTTCCCGCCCACCCGCTTCATTCCCGATAAAGGATTTATGTCTGAAACGTCGAATATCCTGTTCCGCAGAGTCCATCTGACTGGTTATGCTTTTCTAGCACCACACTTTTTGACTCTGATCTCCAGCATCTGCAGTCCTCACTTTCTCCTGCTGAAGGATTTGCACAGGTTAGGGGAGTGATCAAAAAAGTGGCAGGTGGAGTATAGCGTGGGCAAGTGTGAGGTCATGCAGTTTGCCAGCAAAAATAAAGGCATGCACTATTTTCTAAATAGCGAGCTAGTTCAGAAGACTCGGGGGTGGGGGTGGGGTGGGGTGGTAGTCCAAGGATCTTGAAAGGTAAACCTGCAGGTTATCAGCAGTTGGGAAGGCAAATAAAATGATCCCATTTATTTCAAGAAGGCTTGAATATAATTGCAGGGATGTACTTCTGAGGCTTTATAAGGTTTTGTTCAGGCTACATTTGGATTATTGAGCACAGTTTTGGGTCCCATATCTCAGGAAGGATGTACTAGCCCTGGAGGATTTTCCGATAAGATTCACAAAAGTGGTCCCAGGCATGAAAAGCTGAATATATGAAGAACATCTGAGGGCACAGTGTAAAGAGAAGACCTTTTCAAACACAGATAAAGATGAACCTCTTCAGCCAAAGAGTGGTGTATCTAGGGAATTCACTGCTACAGAAGGCTATCAAGGCCAGGTCATTGAGTATATTTAAGAGTAAGATAGTTTCTTGATTGTAAAGGGGATGAAGGGTTACAGATAGAAAGTGGAAGAATGGTGTTGAGAAGCTTAACAGCATCATTGAATGGCGGAGCAGGCTCAATGGGCTGAATGGCCAAATTTCTGCTCCAATGTATTCTGGTCGTATGGTTAATATTGGATCTCCTCACTCCTCATTGGAGATGTGTCCCAGAATTTGATTTTCTTATGATTTATAAAGAGTAACATCCCAATACTGATGACTGGGAAATATTATGTTCCCTCCCTCCAGTCTCTGCAGCCATGTCCCCAATAACATAATCACACTGAAATTGAAAACCAATGCATGGTACTTAATCACAGTTGATTGACATCGACAACATTAAGAGCATGACACTCACATGCCCTCTCTGATCCTCGACTAACCATCTGAATTGTGTGTCATATCATATTCTCTGCTAACACATCGATGCCATTTGTCTGTTATACTTCATGTTGTCGAAGGCACATTTGCCTGTCAGATTATGGACTAGAAAAGTTCTCTCCATATTTTACTGATATTATAATCACTGATCAGTAGTTACAGACTGTATGTTTCCATTTATAAACGGAGAAACTTGTTTATGTTCTGACAATCCTCTGACATTACTCCCATATCCAAGCCAGATTGAATGATTACACGCAATCAATCTACCATCTCCAATATTCATTCTCTCCGCCACCCCCACATATCCCAAAATAAATGAGTAAATTTTAAACGTTCTTTTAAATTTTAATAAAATCAATATTGAACTCAAAGAGGTTAAATTGAGTTATTTGTTCAGTGACTGTGATTAATGTAAATCTCCGTGGATCCTAATCATCCCAGTGGAGAGTTTCCATCGTTGAAAAATAAATGGGCTCTGTTCAATGTGCTATCCCATAGTGTGAGTAGGAGCATCACTTACAGCACTAACAGGGATCAGCAGCTCGAGAGATACGGAGAGGAGAAATCAGAATCTGAGAACATTAGACAGAACTTTACAATAATAGTTCATAATCTGAGGACAATGTATAAGAATGTTCCAACAATGGATCCGAATCTGAGAATATTAGACTGGAATGTTCCAACAATGGATCCGAATCTGAGAACATTAGACTGGAATGTTCAAACAATGGATCCGAATCTGAGAACATTAGACTGGAATGTTCAAACAATGGACAGGAGTTTATACGAGGGTCTTTACTGGCTTTCTCAGCCTTGGATATCATTAGCATATCGGATCCTGGATATCCTTTGGATTATTCAAGGTGGTTACTATCCCATTCTCGCGATAGTTGGTGTTCCTGGTAAGTCATGAGATTTGTCTACTCAACTGGGTTGAACTGAATGTCAGCTCATGATATGTACATTTTGGAAAGTGCAAGTCAATATCTTCAGTTCCAAACAAAAATTCATTTACTTATATATTATAACTATCAAACTACGATTTATAAATTACTCACTGACATACGAGAAGGAACCAATGTCTTCTCAAACTCCATAATCCATTTTGTCCTTCACAGGTTTACATCTCCATGTCCTCCCCACTCACCAATCCTGTCCAATACCACCGTCATGATATCCCAGTCTCGTCCTCGGTCTCAGTGCAATATCTGAATAAACCATTTGTGCCTTTGTTCAATCCGGATGCAACAGTTTCACGTTCCTAATAACCATGTCCGTCACTAAATAATTGCTGTTGAGAATGTTTAACTTGTTCTCTGCACATCAGGGAAAACAGTTTATAGTGGTCAAGCCATTGACTCATAATCTAGAGCCACAGAATAATGGTCTGTTGATATCTCATGCAGGAAATTGGGGAGTTTAAATGCAACCATTATCGTTTGTTATAAAAACCAATCTGCTTGCCTCAAGACCTTTAAGGAAGTCAATGTGTCATGATTCCCTCCTCAGGTTTCCGTGCGACTTCTGTGATGAACACGTGGGTGTACTGTACCTTTTAGAGAATTAAAAGCCAACAATAACGACCTGACAGCATCAAGAGTTCTGAAAAATACATATAATGTAACGTTTGGTCGAACAACCCGATTAGCTCATTGTCTCGAAACAAATTCAGCAAAACATTTTAAATTATACTCCAAAATATCCACCTCCAACCAAGTTTTAATTTATTATATTGACAATCTTAACAGCCAATGATACCATCCAATAGTTTGGTGGTACAAGACCATGGAAAATTGAAAAATTGAGAGAAGAACGGCCAAGCTACCAGCATACAAAGACTGCCTGTAACATAGCTTTCCTATAAGTACCTTTAACTGGTGAAGCAGAGTCCCCAAGAAGAAAAGAAGACAGGAAAATGGAGAAGAACCAAAAGCTTCCTGGTTTTGAGATAAGCAGTTTTGTTTTGTATATCTTAATTAGGAGTCTTGTCGACCTAGTATTGTGGAGGGGAATGATCAAAGACAGGTTAGAGGAAGAAGTTGTAAATAGTCGTTCGTTTATTATTCTCTGTTATACTTTAAGAAATAAAGTTGTTATATTTTACTTTAAATAAATTTGGACTCTAGAATTATCACAGATTACTGCATGGGATAAATCTTTTCTCTGTTGCTGGTTTTAATTAAACAGGAAGATTTATCCTGTGTTGTGACACTACAAACCCAAAGCTATGCGTTTTACTCTTTCCAGTACTGTGGAACAGTTGAACCAGCCACTCAGTTCAAGATCTGCATAACATGCTGCCCTGACCAGGGCTTCATACATCCTGTGAGAGAAGATTAAAGGTAAAGATAGCTCCCTTTTTCTGCCTGTTTTCTGTATTGCTACATCTCATTTCCATTCAGGTACGTGATCATCCCCTATTTTAGGTGTATTCAATCTCATTAAAATTCTCCCCGAGAGTGATGCACATCTCCATAGGAATCTCTGGTGCTGGCTTTATTGATGCTGAAGTACAGATCTAAGGCATTTATAAATTCCATGTCAGTCGTTGTGCATGGAGAAGGAATGGCTTTTTGTGGCACATGAAATAAATGGCGATGTCTCAATGAGAGAAAAGATGTTTTTGACAATCCCTGAGAGTGTTGTTGAGCAGTATTTTGGGTACTGTGGATAGTCTTTATCTAAAGTTTCACCAGACTAATCCCTGGGATGATGACACCATGAACAGTGAGTGAAGCTCAGTGAGAGAATAAGAGGTGGTTGCATTGAACCTTAAGGGGGATGGACAATTACCCATGATGTTCTAAACAGACACTGTTAGGGTGATAAGTTCCATTGTTTTTTTTCACTCAGATTACATGATTTCGATATTTTAAGAGCCTCTGAGAACGTTCGACCCAACCACCCCCACTCCCTATTTCAACTGAGACAGAGAGAGAAAGAGAGGAGAGAGAGAGGGGTGGGGGGGTGGTTTCAGGCTTTTGAATAAATTCTCCCAACGTTAATACAGTTCAATTGGTGCGTGATCCTGCCATGAACGCCATGTTATCCATAATCCCGACAGCAGCAACAGTACCTTTGTTATAAAAGTGTTATCTCTTTCCAGCATTATCGAGAGAAGGAAAATCTTTTTTTATGCCACAGGAAAGAAACGGAGATGTCTAAGAGGAAAAAGAGTTATTGTGATCATCGCTGAGAGTGTTGTTGAGGCAGTATTTGTGACACTGTGGACAGACTTTCTCTCCTTCATAAGGAATGATCGCCTTGCCACAGAGAGAGTGCAATGGAGCTTCTCCAGACTAATCCCTGGGATTATGGTACCATGAGGAGACAGTGAAGATTAATCTCTGGCGTTGTGACAGAATGAGAGGTGATTGCATTGAAATTTGAGGGGGAGGGACAGTCACTCACGATGTTCTAAATGGACACTGATACGATGAAATATTCCATGGCTTCTTTTTTACTCGGGTTACATGATTGTCGATAGTTTAAGAGCCTCTGACAATATTCCCCTCACTCCACACCCAATCCCCATGTCGCATGAGAAAGACAGCGGGCCAGTCTTTGAATAAACTCTCCCCACATTAATACAGTGGATTTGGTCTATGGTCCTGCACTAAAAGTCTCGTTATCCGCAATCCCTACAGCAGCCACAATACCTTCATGCTAAAACAGTTAACTATTCTCACCAGATTCTGATCTCCATGGAGAACATGGGTGTGTCTTCTCAGCGATGGAAGATGCCTCCTTGAGACTTAGCACAAATCATTTGTCTTCCCTCCTCACTGCCAGCAAACTATGTTAAAGCAACACACGTTCAACAAACAATGGAACCATGATTAACATCATGGAGTCCTCTATCAGTGCAGTCTCGTTTTCATTGGCTTGTCATGTTGGAACATCAATGACCCCCTCATGTTCCATATAACTGCATCGTAGGGATGAATAGACAGCTCCTGGTCCCATGGAACAGGGTTAAGGGTCTGATTGGGCTCTGCCTGTTCCTGTTTAACAGCTCGACGCACTGAACAGACGACTTTCCTTCCTGTCTAACAGGCAGAAGTATTGAATGTGGTGTCACTCTTCCTGTTCCTGAATGGTATCTCATACCCGTGTGCAACCAGCTGGAGATGCTGAATGAGCTCTTCTTATAACTGTGGAAAGGTGCAGTGTCTGGCCGTACTGTTACATAAATGTTACCGACATTTTACCAGCACAAACCGGAATGCTGTCCGGGTCTTGCTGCACATGGACACAGAGGATTCAGGAGCTGATGGGGGACGAAATGTTCTGAACATTCTGTGATCTTCAGTCATCATAACTGCTTCAGATCTTATGATGGGAAAATACATTGATGGAGCAGCTGAAGATGTTTGTGCTGAGGGGGCTAACCCGAGGATCTCCTGCAAAGATGTCCTGGGACTGAGAAGATTGTTGGCAACTGACCCCAAACCTCTTTATTTGTGTTCTGAAAGACCCCGGCCAGTGAAAAGGTTACACCTGATCCACATTCAGATCAAATAAGTAGGTGGTCCCGATGCCATCCTCAGACAAATCCTGCCGTGGTATCAAAGCCATTCGCTCTTTCCTGAGCCCCTGTGTTCGCCTCTTGTCCATATCAACAGGTGTTGGTGTATGAAAAGGGAGGGCTTTCCTCTCACCGAAGGTAATCCCTGTCAGGAATTATCTGGGCGAGAGAGTTAGGGGAGCTTTATCTCTGAAAGCATTTAAGGAGGAGGTAGATGGATGTTTGACCTGTCAGAGATCTAAGGGGTGAAGAATTGGGCATTAAAGAGGAGTTACTGTCAACAGTAGATCAGCCATGATGTTATGCAATGGCTTGATCATCCAAATTACCTGATGCTGTTCCTTTTGTCCTCATAATCAGTAATTGCAAAGTTAATGGCTGTAATTTTCCTGAATGTTCTTTTATTGAATGTTGCAAACAGAGAGGGTAAAGTATTTTGTGAGTTATCTCTGGTTGAAGTATGGGGACTGTATTCACGGTGAATCTGGGTCTATGATATCACCAACAAATGAACCACAAGTTGCGGAGAGGAAACACTCTGTAAAGAGACCAGAAGCATCTGTGGAAACAAATAACATTTTCCAACCAACACTAAACCATGTGTGACAGTCTTGAGGGACTGAATGAGATTCTGTATTACTGTTGACCAGGTATTTGGAGCAAGTAGCCTCCATCTGTTCCTTGCAGGAGATGTGAGGGGTTGAATAGATCATAGCAACACAGGACTGAGCAGCAGGAATGGGCTATTAAATACTTTGTCACCGCTTCATGTGCTTTTGCTCAAAGCAGCGCATTTCTGTCCGTATACCATTTTACGACATACCAAAACAAATTTGAATAAATGCAAACATCCAGGCACCACAATCCTCTGGGGAAGGGAATTTCCTTTTGAACCGCCTTTTTGAAATTCTCATTTGTGTTCCAACAAATGTTGAAGGGTCACTATGTTCTTTTCCAGTCCAACTCCTCCACTGATTACACCCATCTTAAATGCAATTAGTTTAGTGAGGTGGCCAATGATTTAGGTCTCAGAGTAGGCCATATTCTTGAAAAATGTGAGGCACAGAAAGTTAAACTCATAACAAATGGTAAAATGATGGAGTGCCCCACAATGTTATTCTACCTTTGAAGTTGTTCTGCTCACAAAAGCTACTGGTCGTGGGATTTCTTTTTGGAACAGTGGAATTTGGCTGAATTCCCTTCATTTCTGGCAGTGAAGAGATTTCAATGAATCCTCACCAGGAATCCTTCACAAGTGATAAAGATGACGCAAGAATTTTATTGTCTCACACTTTGATATCTGGTGGAACAAAGTAAGAGAGAAGGGTCAATCGGCTGCTCCTTCTCAGACAGGGAACATTTTTCTCCCTCTCTGTGTTGGAACATACAATTTTGTCACTGAACACCAAACTGGACCATGTGCGATCTCCTGGAGCAGTCTCTGGAAAACCTGATTATGGATTATATGCAGGTGCGTCATTGCTCTTGTTGTACACAATTCCTTCCAATCGCAAAAAATGTCCCCACTTTATAATTTGCTGACATGCTTACATGTGTCTGTGTAATTTGTAAATATTGGTAGGTGTCTTCATAGTCTGTGTGTTAATATCAATGCATCTTTTTCTTAAAGTTTGTTCTCTAGCTTTAGTCTCCCTGACAGGAGATAATATGCATCCAGCTGATACACTTTCCAGAAAGTCATGGATGGTTCAATACTATTTCTCAGCAATGATCAAAACTGATAATCCCCCATAACAAAAGGCATTCCAGGAATGTGTAAAGGGAAACCTCTTTGAAAATCTTCGAAAATAAGTATATATTTTTATTTTAGTGTTAGGGGATCAATCCTGCACACAGTACATCAGGTGTGGTCTCAGCAATGCCCTGTACAGATGCAGTAAAACGTTCCTGCAAATAAACTTGATACCTTTTGCCAAAAACAGCATCATTCCACTTACCTTCCAAATTACTTGCTGCATCTGACTTCATATGACTCATGTCGCAAGAACATGGAAACCTCCTGTATCACAGAGTTCGGCAATCTCTCTCCATTTAAATTGTTTACCATTGTTTCAACCTTCATGCCAAATAGACAACTTACCGTGTGTTCCTTCTGCTGAAGGTTTGCTCACTCGCCTTCCCTGCCTGTCTCACATTGCAGACTGACTAACTCCATTTGACGACACATTGAATGACCATCTTGGTGTACGAGCTAATTGAGCTCCAAGCCATTCCCTCCCCTTCCTCCAGATCTTTGTTACAGATTGTTGATCATTGATGACCCCACAGTGATCCCTGAGGCACTCCATCAGTTAAAGCTTTGCAGCTTGAAAATAAACACTTATCTCTACTTCCTATTTCCTGTAGGGGCATCTTCCCTATTTCTGTGTAGCAACTCAGGTGGGTTGAATGGTCTCCTCCTGGACTGTGTAGTGTAGTGAATGAGCTGAATTAATTCTATAATCCTGTGTAATTCCTTAGAGTGGCGGAATGGACCCCTCCTGTGTCATTATAACGATACTGTCTGACAGAATAGAGTGGTCCCCAACCCTGCAACAGCATCGAGAAGTGGATTGAGGTAACAATACATGGGATAGGGGCAGAAGTTTGCCCATTCGGCTTCTCCATTCAGAATGTTCATGGCTGATCTGAGTGTGTCTGATCATCCATTTCCTGTGTGTTCCCAATAAACACTGACCCTTCTGTCCAGTAAAGATCAGTCGAGCTCAGCCTTGAATATCTTTAATAACCGAGTCTTCACTGCTCCCTGGGGATGAGGACAACACAGGTAACACAACACTAACGGAAAAGGGACGTCCTTATTTCATTGTGGGATTGTTATTTTCAAACTGTGTTAATTGAACATCAAATCACCACCTCTTTTCAGATATAAGGAGAGAATAATTAGGAATAATTTGGAACATAATCCATTCCGGAATCCAATCCTATCCCACATTCCCACTGACCATTTCCATTCAAATATATATCGCACCCAGCCTCTGCTGCTGTCTCAGGAAGAGAAGACCTGATAGCATAATACCGCAGGAGCATTAAGGAAATGATCAGATTGAGGCCATTCAGTTTATTGATTCAGAACGTCCGTTCAATAATTTCTTATATGTTCCTCAACCACATTCTTCTGCCTTCTACTTAGAATCCTTGATCCCCTTACAAATCAATTGTGTCTTAATGACACTAGTGTCTGTGCCTCTGTGTATCTGTATGTGAGTGAGTATTTGTGCGTGTGTGTGTGTGCCTCTGTTTGTGTGTGTGTGTGTGTGTGTGTGTGTGTGTGTGTGTGTCCATGTGCTTATTATCTGTGAGTTTGCGTGTCTACATCAGTCTGTCTGTGTTTCAGCCAGTGTTTCCATCTGTATTTATGTCCACTTGTATGTGACTGCATATGTATTTGTGTGTTTTTAAGTGTATGTATACTATCTCCTGGTAAGTATTGTGTGTGTTCACCTATGTATTTCTGTGTCTGCTTCTCTGTGCAGGGAGGTATCTGCGTGTGTTTTTGTTTTGGAAGTATAAGGACTGTTGTTGGAACTGCCAGTGGGTTTAGTTTGAGAATCGTCTTTCACTGAACATTGAGCCTTACCTGGTCAGTAGGACATGGATGTTTCAGATTCTCCACACGAGGCGTCCAGGTCCGCTCCAGCTCTTCAAGAGTTCTCCCCACATGGAGTGGGGGGAGGGGAGTGAGGTAACAGATATTGGGCACTCCACTAAGCAGCTTGGCCCTTTCTATCCTATTCAGGCTGTTTCTCCTCGAATGGGAGAAAGGCATGGAGTGGGACTGGGAATGGGTGACACGGCTGTATGTGCTGGTGTAGGTAGAGGGAGTTGTGAGGTGTCTGGAATGAGTCAGTCGACAGTTTTGAATCCATATAGTATGATTAGTTGCTGAATTCAAGAGTGAGAGTGGGAGTGCTTGAGCCTTATTTGGAGACAGACATGAACCTTGTTCGGTGTTAGGTGCTATAACAGATATACAGTGAGTGTGAGGGAGCAGAGAGTATATGGTAACTCTTATCCTAACAGAGCGAGGAAGATATTGTTGCTTGTCCAGTATTGTGGGACATTTCTTCAGATCATCTCAGCGTCGAAGTGAGCATCCCTGAATGTCTTGTCCAAGACAGTCACTAATAACGACACAGACCTGTCCCTCAGCTTCCAGAGAATCAGTTTAGGTAGAGTTTACAGACAGCAAGGAGAAGCTAATATTGGTGTGTTATATATTGAAACCAAAACGGTAGCAGAAAATCTGAGCATCATGTGCTCTGGAAATTAGATAAGCAAGTTTTGTGGAGACCGCAGTCTTATTGAATGGTCTCAAGTTGTATCTAAGCTGCGTTAACTATGACAGCTGAAGCAGTGAAAAACAAGTTCTGCAAGTGTATATGAGGTGGGTTGAAGAGTATGTTGTGAAACAAAGTAGAGAGCAGGTTATTTTGGATTTGATGTTGTATGGTCAGAATGATGAAGTATTAACCTTGGTCTGAAGCAGTTTTTAAGGGATAATGGCATTTATAAGATGCATTTTACAAGGTGTCTGTATACAATATAGAATGCTTAAATATTCTAGTCAAACATCATGGAAGACTGAAGGCTAGAGTGTCAAGACATCTTCAGTGAATTTGGAAAGTACAATATAACATTCAGTGGGAGACAAGCAATGGTTGTTAGAGCCATAGAGTCCGACAGCACGGAGACAGGCTCATTATCCCAAACTGGTCCATTCCGACCCAAGTATCCACCCACGCTAACCCCATTTCCCTGCCATTGCCCTGTATCCTTCTAATCCTTTCCTATCCATGTATTTGTTCAAATACCTTTTAAATTTTGTTAACGTATCCACCTCAACCACTTCTCATTCCATATGCATAACAGCCCCTGTGTTAAAAAGTTATTCCACATGTTCCCTTTTATTCTGCCCCCTCTGACCTTACACTGATGCCCTCTAGTCTGTGATTACCAAACTCTAGGAAAAAAAGATTGTGTGCATTCACTCTATCCATGCCTGACATGATCTTATAAACCTCAATATGATTCCCCCCTCAGTCTCATGCACACAAAAGTAAAAAGTCCTAGCTTGTCCAACCTCTTTCTATAACTCAGACTATTGAGACCTTGGCAACATCCTTGTAATTTTTTCTGCACTCTTTCCAGTTTAATAACATCCTTCCTATAGCAAAGTTAACAAAACTGAACATAACACTGCCAATATGGCATCACCAGCATCCTGTATAACTGCAACTTAACTCCCAAATTTCAATGCTCAGTGATATAAACCGATTAAGGCCAGTGTGCCAAAAGCTCAATTCACTGTCTACCTCGGAATCAACTTTCAGAGAACCATGCACCTGAATTCCAAGATCCCTCTGACCCATTACACCCGTTAGGACCCAATCGTTCACCATGAAACTCCAACCATGATTTGACTTTCTAAAATGCAAGAACTTGCACTGATCAATATTAAAATCCATTTGCCATTTCTCAGCCACTTCTCCAGCTGATCAAGATACTGCTGTAATTTCTGAAATTTCTGATAACCTTCCTCACTCTCCATGATGCCGCTTGTTTTAGTGCCATCTTCAAGCTTACAAATCATGCCTGTACATTTTCTTGTAAATTATAGATATTTGTAATATGTAGTGGTCCCAGCATCAACCCCTGAGGCATTTCACTATTCACAGGCCTCCAGTCTGACCAGCATGTTTCCATTATTAATCGCTCCTTCCGACCATCAAGGCAATGTTGTACCTAAATTGCCAGCTCCCCTTCAATTCCATGTGATCGAACCTTCCAGAGCGGCATACCAGGTGAAACCTTATGGAAGGCTTGATTGGAATCCATCTAGACTACATATACCACCCTGACCTCCGAAATGTTGCTGGTCACTTTACCAAAGAACTCCAACAAAATTGTGAGTCATGATCTCCCTTTCACAAACTCCCGTGCCGAATGTGATGAAGAGCTTTTGCCCGAAACATCAATTTTCCTGTTCCTCGGATGCTGCCTGACCTGCTCGGCTTTTCCAGCATCATTCTAATCTTACTCCGAACCACACCCTGTCTTTCCAATTGCATGTATATTCAATTCTAAAATAACCTACCCACTAGCTTTTAGGATGACTGGTCTTGGAGTTCCCAGGTTTATCTTTGCAGCATTTCTTGAATACGGGCTCAGCATTCGCTACGCTCCAGTCGTCCAGGACCTTACTCGTTGGCCTGCGATGATAGAAAAGAGCCAAGCAGTGCTCCTGCAATTTCTTCTCTGTCCCCTGCTATCCTCCTGTGGTGTTCCTGAATATAACTGTTCAGGACCAGGAGTTTTTTTAGAAATAATGCAAAGTCTGGAACATACCAATGTTTGTCAGCTTTATAAATGATCTAGAGGAGGGGCTTGAAAGCTGGGTGAGCAAGTTTGCGGATGACACAAAGGTCGGTGGAGTTGTGGACAGTGAAGAAGGATGTGGCAGGTTACAGCGGGATATAGATAGGTTGCAGAGCTGGGCAGAAAGGTGGCAGATGGAATTCAATGTAGCTAAGTGTGAAGTGATTCACTTTGTTAGGAGTAACAAGAAGATGGATTACTGGGCTAATGGTAGGCTACTTGGTAGTGTGGATGAGCAGAGGGATCTTGGTGTCCATGTACACATATCTCTGAAAGTTGCCACCCAGGTAAATAGTGCTGTGAGGAAGGCATATGGTGTACTGGGCTTTATTGGTAGAGGAATTGAGTTCCGGAGTCCTGAGGTCATGTTGCAGTTGTATAAGACAATGGTGCGGCCTCATCTGGAGTATTGTGTGCAGTTTTGGTCGCCATACTATAGGAAGGATGTGGAGGCATTGGAACGAGTGCAGAGGAGGTTTACCAGGATGTTGCCTGGCATGGTAGGAAGATCTTATGAGGAAAGGCTGAGGCACTTGGGGCTGTTCTCATTGGAGAAAAGAAGGTTTAGGGGAAATTTGATAGAGGTTTATAAGATGATGAGGGGTTTAGATAGGGTAGACACTGAGAACCTTTTTCCGCTAATGGAGTCAGCTGTTACTAGGGGACACAGCTTTAAATTAAGGGGTGGTAGGTATAGGACAGATGTTAGGGGTAGATTCTTTACGCAGCGGTCGTGAGTTCATGGAATGCCCTGCCAGTAGCAGTGGTGATCTCTCCCTCTTTATGGTCATTTAAGCGGGCATTGGATAGGCATATGGAAGTTATTGGGCTAGTGTAGGTTAGGTAGGATTTGGTCGGCGCAACTTCGAGGGCCGAAGGGCCTGTACTGCGCTGTATTTTTCTATGTTCTATGTTCTATGTTCATACGTCTATTTATTTCAAGTACAAACACCAAAGAGTGAGAAAGTGACTCAATGATGGTTAACATAACAAATTAGAAAATATGTTAATCATAGGAAGAAACTTCAGAAGAATTCCAACTGTTGTGGAAACCTGAGAACTCTCAGAAATTAACGATGCGAAAATGGAAGGCCATGAAACTGAAAAGGAAATCAAAAAGAGAACATACCTGCTAACGAACAGGAACACAAAGACTGCATCAATCTACGATCTATATTTCAAAGGAAACAAAATAAAAGCACGACCAAACGTGAAAATTTGTAATCGGGAGAGGAGAGGTCATTTTGGAGAACAGGGAAATGGCCAAGAAAACAACCAGTCACTTTGCATCTGTCTTCATGTCTTCCAGAAAATCTCCCAGTAATACCAAGTGATCATATCGGACTCCTGGAGCTAAAGACATAAAGTCAATTCATATCAGTAACAAGGTAGTACTTGAACAATGGAGCAGGATTGAACATTGCTAAGTCTGATGAAACAGATGTACGTCCTATCAAAACGTCAGAAATAAATCACCAATAGTAGTATTAATTGCACTGTCGATGACTGTGTTTTATTTTCCTGTACATTCTGCAGAGACTGGAAACTATTGTGGATAAACGTGACTCAAGCACTATAGATGAATGGAAGGAATCCAAACAGCTACAAAGGGTAACATACATAGTGTGAAGAACTGCAGACCAATTAACTTGACATTTGTAGTGAAACTTTTGGAATCTATTACACAGGATGATATTTTTGCTATTTAGAAATTATCAGCTACAATGGAGAGAATCAGCATGCATTTCTGTTAGAGAAATCATACTTGATAAACTTTGGAATTCTTTGAAGTTGTTTCTTACAGCATAGATAAAAGGGAAGCAGTAAAAGTGGCATATATTGGATTTTCGGAAGGGTTTCTAAAAGATCTTAGTGAATTCGTAAATGCAATCAATGTAAAGGTTATTTGGAGGAATATACCTAAGTGGAAATTTAAAGTTTGTATCAACTTCATTTAAGAGAATCAGAACATTGATATAAAGACATGTTGAAGCAGTTTCTCAGTGTGTTGATGGGACTGTACCTGGAGTATTGTGCACAGTTTTTGTGACCGAATCTCAGAAAGAATATACTGACCACAGAGGAAGTGCAGTGGAAATTCTCCAGATAAATCCCTCAGATGGTGAGATTGCCTAATGAGGAAACTCGGCCTGTGTTCTCTAGAGTTTCAAAAGTGAGGGGTGGGTCACAGTGAAATTTAGAAAATTCACAAAACATCTGACAAGTTGGAAATTAACAGAATGCTTCCCTCGCTGTCTATTCCACATCCAAGGCAAATTATGGCAGGATCTGGGACAGGCCAGTTAAGACTGCAATATGGTGGAAATTCTTCACTTGGAGGGGACTAACTAACACAGGGGTATGGAAACCTACCGGCAGGCAAGATTAGGGAGAATCTCCAGATATTCTCCAAGTGTGTCCTGCGGAACAGAATAACCAGGGAACAGGTGGGACTCATTAGTGACTTTCCAAGTCGCATCCAAATCAACTTTAGTGGTAGGAGACAGACGGTGGTGGTAGGAGGCTGTTTGTGCAATTGGAGGCTAGTGTCCAAAGGAGTACCACGGGGATCAGTGCTGTGTCTCTTAATATGTGTGATTCGGAGGTGTTGGTGTTGGACTGGGGTGGTCAAAGCTAAAAATTGCATAACACCAGGTTATAGTCCAAAGGTTTATTCGGTGGCACTAGCTTTCGAAGTGCTTCATCAAAGCGCACAACCACCTGATGAAGAAGCAGCGCCTCGAAAGTTCGTGCCTCCAAATAAACCTGTTGGACTATAAGCTGGTGTTTCCTGATTTTAAACCTTATCATAAAGGATGCAGCTGTGAATCTGGACGAGAGGTGGGGGGTGACATGAATAAGTTTGTGTTTGATACAAAGATTAGCCGGGTGGTTGGCAGTGAGGAGGAAGGCTTTATGTTACAGGAAGGTACAGATGGAATGGTCAGATGGTCACATCAATGGCAGATGGAATGTAACCCTGATAAATATGAGGTGATGCACTTTGGAAGAAGGAACCAGGCAGCGGAGGACTAAATGAATGGCAGAACAAGAGGAAGCTCAGTGACTGCTTCTCCACATATCCCTGACTGTGGCTGGACAGGGTAACACACAATTTGAGAAAGCATACGGGACCGTAAACGCAGCCTTCACACATCGAAACATAGATTATAAGAGCTATGCGGAACTTTCGTTAGCCATGATGGAATCCTGTGTGTAGTTCTGGGAGCTACATTACAGGAAGGATGTGATTGCACTGGCGAGGGTGTAGAGGCGATTCACCAGGTTGTTTCCTTGGATGGAGCATATCAGCTTTGGAGAGAGGCAGGATAAGCTCGGGTTGTTTAGTTTGGAGCAGAGAAGACTAAGGGGGACGTGAATCAGGAGGATAAGATTGCGAGGGACATGGACGGGGTGGACAGACAGCAGTTGGCCCTTTTAGTGAAAGGGACACACTTTTTAAGTGAAGGGTTTGAGGCTTAGTGAGAATTTGGGGACTGTTTTTCACCCAAAGTATGTTGGGGTCTGGGATGCACTTCGTGAGAGGGGAATTGTTACGGTAACCTCAAAACCATTAAAAAATACATGGTTGTGCACTTGAAATGCCATAAGATTCACAGCGACGAGTTTTGTGTTGGAAAGTCGGGCTAATGTAGACCGTGCTGTATTTCTGTCAGTGCAGAGTCTGTGCTTCTGCGATTGTATGGCTGTGAAAGGTCAATCATTCAGTAGCTTAAGATAGGAATTGATGGATTTCTGAAGAATATCTTATCAAACTGTATATGAGTGAACTTGTAATATCTTCTGAAAATACGTCAATGACAAAATTAAGAGATGAAGGGGCAGCTTCCTTCCATTCTTTATCAGATAATTGAGGACAGGGAAATAGCGGATTAATGGGGCAAGTACTTCAGTTATGCCTTCACAAAAAAAAGCAAAAATAACATTTCCTCCCAATCCTAGGGAAATTTAGTCTGCTGAGAAAAAGGGAATAGAATGAAATTAGCAAGGAAAATGTTTTAGAGAAAATATTGGACTGAAATTAATGGGCACAGACAAAGTCAATAGAGGTTTATGAAATAGGAATCAGATTTGAGAAAGTGGGTGTTAACAAAATTATGGAGAAGGTATCAACGCAATACGATTGGAATCTCAGAAAGATTTTTGATAAAGCCCCAAGCCTTTTGTGCAAATTCGAATCCTGTGGGACTGGGGCTAATATATGGTCATGGTTTTAGAATGGGAGAGCTGGCAGGAAACAGTGAGTTGGAATAAAACCATGTTTTTGAATGGAAGGCTTGGAGGTTATAACAAGGATCGAGATTTGGCATCCAGCTATTCCCAATACACATCATATCTTTGGTTGAGGGGCTCAATTGCAATGGTCCCAAGTCTGCTGACAACACTAAATGATGTCAGCTTGTGAGTGGATGAGGAGGATGTAAAAAAAAAGGCTCCAAGGTGATTGAGACAAGTGGAGTCACTGACCAAATATCTGGCAAATGGCGAGAAATGGCAGAGATGAGAGGTTGTGTACTTTGATGGTATCAATTGAATGGCAGCTTATTATTGGAAAAGGGATTGGTTAAAAAATGTTGATCTATAAATGAACTTAAGCTGTGTTTTTGTTTATTTCTGCACAGCCTTCCGAGTCCATGTAGGAGTGAGTTCTGCTGGGAATGGCATTGGCACGCTATATACATTGTACATAGACACACCAATTGGGGAGCTGTAACATTGAAAAGAATCTGCATCTCCCTGTACACTAGTCACTGAAAGCAATATTGCATAAGCAGAAAGCAGTTAGGAAGATAAATGTTTTATTCACTTTCATTCCAGGGGTATTTAGAATACAGGAGTAATGGTCATTCACTGCAATTGTCCAGGGTCTTGGTGTAACTCCATCTCGAACATTGTGCAGTGTTGTGTGCAGTTTTGGTGTCCTTACCTAATAAAGGGTAAACCTGACATTAAGGGAGTGCAGTGAAGGATGACCAGACTAATCACTGGGATGACAGGTTAGTTGTTGGAGCAGAGTTTGGGGTGACTGGGCCTGTATTCCATGGGCTTTAGGAAAATGTGCGGAGATCTCAGTGAGATATATAAAACTCTGTCAGTGTGTGAGAGATTTGAAGCAGGGATGATAATTCACTTGATAAAAAAAACAGTTCACGAACCGCATTGCAGTCAAATCGTACTTAATAAACAAGCGTTATCAGAGAACTCCCTATATATTGATGGGCCGAAGGCACTATATTTCATAATGTTTAAACATATTTTGGGATATGAACATTGTGTGGGGAAAACTGCATTAAGGAGATGTTCGGCCATGAACTAGCATGGGGAAAGCTAAATGTGCTGAATGGCCTCCTCCTCTCCCGATGTTTCTGTGCAGTCTGTGGGAAAGCTCTCAGATGTTAGGAAGGATGTCTATGCAGGGTCAGCAGGACTGTGTTTCCCATTCCCTTTTCTGATAACGAGGTTGATGCCAGATGTTCTGTCCGGTTTTATCCTTTAAGACATCAGAGTAGTTTGATACAATTGAGTATCTCACTTGGCCGATTCAGAGACACTCTGTGCGTCTGGGGTCACTTTTAGGCCAGACCAAGAAAGCACGGGAGATTCACTTCCTGAAAGTATATTGGTGAAGGAGATCGATGTTTACAATCAACATTGGACACAAGATCACTATCACTGACACCAGATTTTAGGTCTCGATATTTTATTAATTATTTTCAACTTCCTCCAGCTGCCAGAGCATTGGACTAGTCTGGATTCGTAATCCAATGCTATTTCTACTACAGTACCATCTCCACATGGGAATGCATCGGAAACCACATTGACCTGATTATTTTGGTGCTGTTTGACAGCTCTATCAAAAAGTATTCCCACCAATTTGACTATCGTGATGGGACTGAGGGGGTGGTAATTGGTCAGATTGTAATTATTCTCCTACTCAGGGACTGGACATAGTTGAGTAATGTTCCCCTTTTATCTTAGCCTGCTGGACACACTTTCCTCATTCCCGAAGAAGGGCTCAGGCCCGAAACGTCGATTCTCCTGCTCCTTGGATGCTGTCTGACCTGCTGCGCTTTTCCAGCAACACATTTTCATCTCTAATTTTCCTCATTGCCAGGGAGATGTCAGAGTTGGAGCTGGAATGAAACGGCTTCCCCAGGGACACGGCTTGTTGTGCAGCACAAGTCTTCAGTCCTATTGCAGGAATGGTGTCAGGGCCCATTGCTTTGTTGTATCTACTGTGTTCAGCTGTTTCCTCATGACAGTACAGCAAATCGAATTGCTTGAAGACTCGCATCTGTGATTCTGTGGGAAACATGATGAGTTTGAGGTGGATCATCCACTCATCATGTCTGGCTGAGGATAGTGCAGACACTACGTACTTGTCTTTTTTCACTGACATACAGACCTGTTCCGATATTTCAGATGAGGATATTTGTGGAGTCCTCTCCTCCAGAAAATTGTTTAATAGTCCATCGACATTTAAGTTTGGATTTGGCAGGATAACAGAGCTTAAATCTAATCTGTTAGTCTTGGGATCATTTCCCCTCTCCATCAGACATTAGTTCTGCTGGTCGGAATGTAACCAGTTAAGTGTGGTAGCTTTAATGGGTTGTTAACAGGTTTAGGTCCACGTGATTCCGATCCTGGCATGTTCACCCACACTCATTACTGAACCATGGATCGACTTGATGGTAATGTTAGACTGATGAATTATCGTCGGGAAAATGTTACAGATTGTCATTGAATACAATGCTGTTTCTGCTGCTGCTATGATCTACAGCTCCAAATGATAACCCAGAGTGAGTTACAATATCTACAATTCAATTCTACTGACTCTCCCCCAGTTCAAACCGAGACCATTCACCCATCAGACTTGTATTCTGTACCTAACCTGGTTTCTGATGCAGTAACACTTGCATTTTCATAATCTTATTCTGCTGAGGGCCTCACTCTGATGTCACGCCTCTAATTTGTTACTTTAACTCAATCCATTTAAAGTAATGATCTAAATCGTTTCTTTTCCACAATGTCAACTTCTGTATTTGAAGTGAATGTGTTTTCCTCTGTTAGTCTCCCTGACCATGATTAAAAGCTCTGTAGTCTCAGAGATGCCAGACTTATGTAGTTTCAGAATCAAGAAACTTGTGCACCATGCGCTATTGTTCAGTTCCCAGTGTACGGCGCTCCATGTTGGACAGGATGTTTGAGCATCTTTGACATCCTTCTTTGGAAATTGTACAAAAACAGAAATTGCTGTAGATGTTTCAGCATCTTCTGCAATGAATGCAGTGTTTAACTTTTAGGTCCAGTGACCCTCTACAAAGCTCCCAGTTTCTAAAGCAAGTTTGGTATTTTTATTACCAGTATCCATAGTTAGTTGTTTGTGAAAATTTGTTCTGTGCCTATTCATGTCTGGAGAAACTCCAAAGATCTGTCAGCATCTGCAGAGAGAGAGAAACGGCGTTAGCATTTCAAGCCCAGTGTGACACTTCTTCACAACTGAAAAGCATTGGAAAATTGGCTGTTCAATACCTTGCCCGAGGTGGGAGATAGGTCACAGGGGAAAGAGGGCGTGGCAAAGATATACCGGCTTTTAACAGTGGTGAACAAGAAGATGATATAAAACGGGTTTAAATAAAGATGTGGAAGCGAAAATGGGTTCTCTCTATTGAGTGCAAGATAAAGAAGACACAATCACACAAGGTCATAGGGAGGCCAGGAGGGAGAATGTTGACTATGTGGCATATAAAGATCTGGCCATAATTACGTTTTCACTGTCGAGATCATCACCTCCTTTAGACAAAGGATATCAGGTGCTTGACCTTTTATTGACACTAGTAAGCGTTTCATGCTGCTTGAGTTTTGTAATAGGGAGAAAAAACACAAATCACAGTATGCAGTTTGGGCTGAGTATTGTTTACCTGTCATGTTTACTATAGTTTAAAATTTGCAGTATTTATCTTTAAATGCTTGATCTTGAAGTTAGTATTGGATGGAGTTTGAGGGATGGTTGAGGGATGACATTATAGAAGTTTCTAAAATCATGAGAGGTATGGATAGCGTGAATAGCCAAGATATTGCCCACGGGATGGGGGTGTTCAGCCATAGTAGGCATTGGTTTAAGGTGAAAGGTGGAAGAATTAAAAGGGACGAAGGGGCAACGTTTTTACACAGAGGGTAGTGTGGGTATGAAATGAACTGCCAGAGTACGAGTGCTGGATGCCAGTACAGGTACAACAATTAAAACTCATTTGGATAAAACATATGAATGGAAAACATTGAGAGGCCTATGGGCCAAATGAAAGCAGATGGGACGAGCTTAATTTGGAAAACCTGGCCAGCATGGACATTGAGAAAAGCTCCACGCAGAGTCAGTGGGGGTCTGTAAAAGGGAAATTATATTTTACCCTGTAAAATCATGCAAGCATTTCTAGAGATGCCTGAGAATGTAACAAGCGGACTTGATACAGGGGATCTGTTAGAACACCAGGCTTTCCACAGTGTTTCCACAAGGTATTACAAAATAAATGTTCTTACACAAGTCAGAAGCTCGTAGGATGATGGAGAATGTATTAACATGGGATGATGATTGCTTAACATATAGAAATCGGAGAGTCAGGATTAATGGATCTTCATGATAAAAGTGTATCTTTAGATTAGATTACTTACAGTGTGGAAACAGACCCTTCGGCCCAACAAGTCCACACCGACCCGCCGAAGCGAACCCCACCCATACCCCTACATATACTCCTTACCTAACACTACGGGCAATTTAGCATGGCCAATTCACCTGACCCGCACATCTTTGGACTGTGGGAGGAAACCGGAGCACCCGGAGGAAACCCACGCAGACACGGGGAGAACGTGCAAACTCCACACAGTCAGTCGCCTGAGGCAGGAATGGAACCCAGGTCCCTGGCGCTGTGAGGCAGCAGTGCTAACCACTGTGCCACCGTGCCACCCACAATAGCCGGCATCTGCTGGAGGACCGCGGCTATCAGTCCGATGGCATCATTTATTTACACTCTATATTGATAATCTGAAGGAGAGAGCTGAGTGCAATTTACATTCGAGTTTGAGGATGACACTGAGAATCAAAAGGCAGGCTGTTATTTAATGGGGAGCACTTCCAGAAAAGGAACAGTACAAAGGGATTGGAGTGTTCCTGTGTATGAAACATAAAGTCAGCATGCTGATGCAGCAAGTAACTAAGTTGGTTCAATAGCCGGCATCCTGGGGTGGTGTTATTGCGAATTTCTAAAACAGTGAAGTGATATTCATTCGGGTTTAAATGAATGAGGAGTGATACAGATGAAAAATACAAGTAACTTGAGAAGGTAGGTGTTGAGACGTTGTTACCATTCCTGAGTGGAGTCTCAAACACGAGGACATAGATACCGAATATGGAACATCGATTTCTCTCTGAGATGCAAAGTGATATCTTCTCTCAGATGATAGTGAATGTCTGGAATTCCCTGACCCGGAGAAGTGTGGAGGGATACAAGGAGTAGGGAAGAAAGTGGAGTTAGACCTGGAGTAGATCAGCCATGTTCATATTAAATGACAGGGCAAGCTTGAGGGGCCGAATAGCCTACTCTTGTTCCAATTTATTAATTTCACATGTTATACTTTTACAAAGTAACTGGTTATTTTCCCGGAAGTTGTGTTGTGTAATGCTACATTCGGGTAAGCAGAGGATTTGTTTGAGTTAACGCTGGGTGGGGTATGGGGGCTATATTCACAGTAAATCTGGGTCTGTAACACGACCCACATCTGGAGCTGACGTTGCAGAGAGGGGAAGCCTGGAAACAGGGACTGGGGGTAAGTGTCCCTTCCTGACCCAGCCTGGATTTTCCAAGTGCATTTCCAAAACTGCAACTAACCATCGGAGTGGCTTTGATGTGCCCCTGTGTGCCTCGTCTGAAGGGCAGAATGGAACATCACAACATAGGGCTGAGGGACACGAGTGGGCTATTCGGCCCTATGACACTACTCCACCAGTAAATAAGGTCGTGGCTCATCTCATTATGGTCCCAGCTGCACGTATCTCTCCTTTCACCGTTATCCCTGATTTACCTGTCTATGGAAAATCAGACGAAGCTAGCCTCGATATAATATTAAGTTTCAACCATCCCAAACTTCTGGGAAAGAGAATTCCAACTTGAATGAATTCCCAATTTGTGATCTTTTTTCTCACTCCAGTTGTGACTGAGGATGGAGGGTGTCACTCTTTCCTTTTCTAGTCCCACTCCTCCACTGCTCACAACAAGTTTTAAATGTAACCAGGTTGGTGATATGGACGATGATAAAAGTCTCAGACTGGGTCAGGTTCAGTGATGAGAACAAGTCAGGCAGATTTCTTTAGTCAGTCACAAGTTACTAACAGAACTAACAGAGAGATATGTTGGACCTGTGGATAGCACTGCTGCCTCACATTACCAAGGAGCTGGGTTCAATTCCAAACTCAGGCAACCTTCTATGTGGTTTGAACATTCTCCCCATGCCTGTGTGGGTTTCCTCCCAGTGCTCCAGTTTCTTGCCAAAGTCCAAAGATGTGCAGTTTAAAGTGGATTGCCCATAGTGCCCAGGGCAGTGTAGGTTAGATGGGTTAGTTATGGGAAATGCAGGATTACATGGATACGATTGGGGGCACGTCCAGGTGGGATGCTTTTTGGTGGGTAAGTGTGGACTTAATGGACGGAATGCCCTGCCTCCACACTGTAGAGTTTCTATAACAATGACAGTAAATTTGGACTTTACAAACACCCAGTGGATATATACTAATCCACACTTATCAAGGACTTGTATGTTTCAATTTCATTCCAAGAGTAACCTGTTAAAGCCTTCATAATATAAGCCATTCACCCCAGGAATACGTGAAATCAAATATCTCTGAACTGCTTCCAATGTAATTATATCCTTTCTCGGATAATCAGACACAAAAGACTAATCTCACACTCAGATCATAATGGTTATAATTGTTTTCTCAAAGTGCTGTGAGTCTTTGGAAACCTCTTCCCCACAGACCATTGCAGGCAGAGATACTGAATATTTTTGAGGCACAGACGGAAGGTTCATAAATAACAACAGAGTCAAGGATTATCGAGGAATGGGCAGCAATGTGCAGTGTGGGGGGAAATGTAAACAGTGGTATCAAATAACACGGCTTCAGAACCTCCAGGAATAAATGCAAAATGAAATGATAATATCGATAAAAAGTTAAGGGGGAATACAAAATGGCGGAGATCCAGAAGGTCTGCTTTGCTGGGCTCTGCATCAACACACGGGCAAAGTGGTTCTCTAACCCACCCATCCAAGCCGTTTACTTAAAATTCAGCACTAAAAGAGCGATAGAATCTTTAGTGATCCCGATTTGTCAAAGGGCAATGACAAAACACGGGAAAGGATCGAGTAAGTTCCAACACATGGTGCACCCGTCAGAAGCATAGAGCATACCTGAGGCTGTAGCTGCAACCCCCTCTGCTCTTCAATAGACCCAGTTACTCACCAGGTCTTCGTCACTGAGTTCATCAAGTTACGTTACATGATTGAAGCCATGATTGAAGAACAGTTCAGGCGTGGCTAGACCCGCTCTCAGCCGTGCTCCAAAAACATGAGCAACAACTTGACAGACTTGGAAACAGGACAGACGATGCCAAGAGCCGAACTGCAGTGGCAGAGACCGTGATTGATTCCTATCGGGAGAGGATCCTCGCTCTTGTAAAACAGGTCTGCACCTTAACTGAACAAGATGACGACCTCCAGAACAGGGGCAGGATGAAGAATAATCACATCGTCTGTTTGCTGGAGCGGACAGAAGGTGGTCAGCCGGTGAGTTTTTTCAAGAACTGGCTGCAGCGATCCCTTCACTTCGAAACTGAGGAGGGTGAAGACTGAGACAGTTCATCAGATTACGGCGCGGTAGTCAGACTCAGACTAACGCCTTCATCCTGTCCTTGCGCAATTACTTAGTTATGGGGATGAACAAAAGGGATGGAAGCTTTCAGAACCCAGGGGAAAGATCCGATGGGTTTAATTCACTAGAGCTCCAGGATTATGTTCTTTCAGGACTCTTCAGCGGCGGTGATTCAGGAAAGAAAATCTTTTGATGAGATTAAGAGAAGTGCAAGGGAATTCTGATTCAGTATTCCTTACGGTACCCAGCGGTGCTCTGTATTGCTTTCAATGGATCCACAAACTCATCTGACTCTCCAGAGAAAGCGAAAACTTTATGGACATTTTAAAGTAAGCTGGATATTTAGATATTGCTGAAAATGTGTTGCTGGTTAAAGCACAGCAGGTCAGGCAACATCCAAGGAGCAGGAAATTCGATGTTTCGGGCCAGAGCCCTTCATCAGGAATTTCCTGATGAAGGGCTCTGGCCCGAAACGGCGAATTTCCTGTTCCTTGGATGTTGCCTGACCTGCTGTGCTTTAACCAGCAACACATTTTCAGCTCTGATCTCCAACATCTGCAGACCTCACTTTTTACTCTTGGATATTTAGATAATCATGTTTCTCCTAAGAAATTTTGTTGGATTTTTCTAGTATTAACCAGTATTAAATTATAGCTGGGACTGGGTGGAGTACTCATTTTTAACTTCTTCGTTAGTATTACTACTCTTTTTCTCCTTCTTTACTTGTGTCTGGGGTGCAGCTCAAGCTGGAGGGAGTTACAAAGGTAGTTGTGATGGCTGAGTGCTAATCGAAGGGCAGTTCAAGCCTGGTTTTTGTTGTTAATTGCCCAGGATTCCATATTGGTAGCGGGCACAAGATAAAGTTTTAAGGTATGTAAGCGTCCCCAGTTGGCGGGGGAGGTAAATTCTCCTTTCGAGTGTCATTGGAACTTTGGATTTTATTTTGTTCTTTGGTTTTTTTATGTTTTTAGCTTTGGAAAGTTTTGAGAGCTTGTTAGATGTAGTAGTTTTAGTTTGTACAGTTTTTAGGCTCGATGAGTCTTCTTCATTAATGATCAGCGATGTGTAATTCGATGTGAAACTCTAGAGTTGAAATGTTGCTACAATGTGTTATGGATAATGATATGCTTAAATGGTGTACCTGGAACATTAAGGGGAGCCATCTGCCAGTCAAGAGGAAAAATGTACTTTCTAGTCTTAAAACTAGAGGATGGATGTTGTCCTATTTCAGGAGATGCACCTTGATGACAAGGAACATTTTGACGTTACAGCAGGGCGGGTTTGGTAGGGTTTATTTCTCGTCTTTTAATACTAGGCATAGGAGAGAAGCCATGCTAGTTAGAATGTATCTTCCATGAACTATGGGAAATCATACTGTATTTTGAACGATTCTTGCCCCACCCACTAAATGCCCAGCGCACCCTCTTAAAATCCTGGTAGATGCATTTTCCAAAGTAAGTTATCTTGCATCGTGGCACATATTGTCGAAGGAGATTTCAACTGTCTTATGGCCAAAGGTCCCCCAATATCCTCGTTATAATGTAAGCAATTAGTGGGTCTCTGTGCAGAACTAGAGCTGGTGGATGTCTGGAGGCAGATCGACCTCACAAGTAGCAATTTTAATTTCTTCATTAACCCACACAAATGCCACACGAGGGTTGATCTCTTCCCCATCCCTGAAACAATCTTAGACATGGTGGCATCCTGCTACAATTGGGAATATTATCGCAACATACCTGCCCTAGAAGTGGAATAGAAGTCACATAAGATTATGTTGTATGCAGATGAGGGTTTTATGTTTTTGTCAATTCCCACAATTTCGGCAGCTCACGTGATGTAATGCATTAATTCGCTTGTCGCCTTTTCGTACTATAAGATTAATTTTACAAAGTTTCTGGCCATGCCTATGGGAGGTCTGAGGGAAATACCTGATATTGAAGGTAAATCCTGGTTTCCTTTTAAGTGGTTACGGGAGTGGGGAGTTTCTCTATTTCGGTATATTGATTACATCCGTTTTTGAAAATGTATTTAACGTGAACTATGTCCATTTGTTTGACAAAATTATACAAGAACTTCAAAGATGGGATGCACTTCCAACACCCTGGCTGGGTTGGATAGCTGTTCTTAAAATGAATGTCCTTCCTTATTTGCTATACCCCGTGTGCATGCTTCCTTTGATGTTTCCCAGGCAAATATTAAGAGACTTAATGGCTGGGTTAGCTCTTTTATTTGGCATCATAAGCGACTCTTTATCAAGCTAACCAAATTGCAACTACCCCACAGAGTGTGGGGAGTAGATGTCCCAGATTAAAAGCTATCAATTAAGCTTTTAATTATCCTATATTAGTGTCTGGGACGCTGAGGACTCCGCGTCAATACGGTTAGATATTGAACCCTCTCAGACAAAGTGAACCCTTATTAGTCTGTTGTTCTGAGACAAAATGACAGTAGTTATGGAGTATTGTCATAATCCAAAAAGTATCAATGAAGTTAAAGCATGAATGACAATGCATCAGTTCGAGGACAATACAGCCATATCCATGTTTCTTACCCCTATGATGGCATACCAAGTTGTCAACTGGGGATAATGGATTCCAGATTTAAACTGTGGGCAGCCAGGGGTGTACCTTGCTTGAGTGATTTAGAACTGGTAGAATCCCTACAGTTTGGATACAAGCCCTTGGGCCCAGCAAGTCCACGTCGACCCTTTGAAGAGTAGCCCACCCAGAACCATTCCCCTACCATCCTATATTTACACTGACTAATGCCCCAACCTTTACATCCCAGAACACTATGGGTGCTTTATCAACAGCCAATTCATCTAACCTGCGTATCTTGGATCTTGGTGCTGTGAGGCCGCAGTACTATCTATTGAGCCACCACATTTCATTTGAGGAGAAAGAATGATATCATTTGATCAAATAACTCGTAAGTATGGACTACCTAGTAGAGTCCTCTTCTGTATTTTGTTCCAGATCAGAGAATTGCTGTGAAAAAAACACACACACTTTTAAAAGACTCTTACAGATCTGATAGAGGGAAGAGGGTGTCTATTGCTTAGAATACACTCTCTGTCAGTACCCTTTATCATTGGTTGGAAAGTGTCCCCTCAGACGAGACTGTACAGCTTTGTGTTGTCTGCGAGAGAGACTTGTGGGTTCACAACACTTCGGAGACAAGGAAGGATTTTGATCTGTAATAGGACCCATTCCATGCAGTTGAAAATTATTCATAGGGTCTATCTGACTCCAGATTGTCTCTCAAAATGCATAGTGGGATTATCTTCATCATGTTCTAAATGCAGAATGACTAGAGGCACTCTTACTCATTGCTTGTGGTCCTGTTGCAGGCTTCATCTATGTTGGAGCACTGTGTCAGGTGTGATAGAATGGGTCTTGGGGACTGAATTGGAGATGGACCTGGTTTCTCCTTTCCTGGGCCTGCCCAGGGTACTTTACACAGATGTAGATGTGAAAGAAATCATATCCTTACTTTCCGTGCTAGGACAAATATGTGTTGTGTTGGATGTCTGATCCCCGACCCCCCACCCACAACCACCCACCCAACCGTGTCTGTTGGTTCGTCGTAAGCTCTCCATGGAGAATATCCCTTTGGACTTTCTCACCAGTATGGTGCACCAAAAAACATAGCTATATATAAGACACAGCAGCCCTTTTTGGATTACTGCGATACAGGATTATCTGCCACTCTAAGAAGGGCTTTTATACAGCCATGATGATATTGTTTAATGAATCTAATATCCAGAGACGAAAAACTATGAACATAAAAGTATGCATCAGCTAATGCTCTTGATGAACGAGAGCTATCTTTATGTTATGCTGAGCTGTATTATTTATTCATTATTTATTATTTAGTTTTGTTTTTACTTCTGTCTGTGTAGTGTTTTAACTTGTTTTGTATGTACATGCAATTGGAATTTTTTTCAGTTATTTGAGTTGTGTTGTTATTGGTTTATTATAATATTAAAAATTTCTTTATCAATAAAAATATTTTTAATTTAAAATGCTAGCATTGATAGAATAGTCTCCCAGAGGAAACTCATTAGAGAGACCACTCATGGTGGTTTATCCTGAGGGTCACCTCATCTCGGGTGATGGGGTGAGGGTGAGAGAGCGTCCCGTTCATGGTAACCACTGTCAGTGTGAGGAACTGAACCTGCGCTGTTGGCCTCCCTCTACATCACAAACCAGCCGTCCAGCCAACTGAGTGGGAGAATTATGTAGCTGTTACAGAGAGAAAAAATCACAGACAAAGGGTAAGAGAAACATTCATAACAAGGAAGGTAGTACAATTCAGATATCGGTCAAGATAAAGGCTGAGGGTAAAAACGTTCTCTGCTTGAAATTGTATTTTATAACAAGACGTGTTTAGAAGCTCTTTTTGGTTTAATATCATTAAGGTGAGTCAAGTGACATAACCAGAATTACTAAGTGTGATTGGATATCTATAAACATAAAATAAGTGTATATTTTTGTTCGGTCTGTGTACAGCATGCTGACCGTTGCATGCAAGTATAAAATGATGGAATATATTGTTAGGTATCCGTAACCATGGGAAATGCCCTCAAACAGGCGCTTCAAAAAACCCAGGATAAAAGTGCCTGAGTGCTGTCTGGCCATGGACAGGACCCAGGGGGTTGAATGGTTGAAAGTTCCTGTAACATGGAGCTGAGAAGACCATCAGTTCAGCGGGGACCTTATTAAATGCTAGACCACATTTGAAGGGCTGAATGGCCTCAGCATGGTTTGAATTGTTTGTGATTGAAAAACGTACTTCTCTACTCCTTCCTCTTATGTGTTACACACTGGGACACTGCCATTTTCCTGAAACTGGGAATCATTTGGAACATTATCTGGAACATTCCATAATTGGCATTCGCCAGAATATTCTATAACTGTGTGGGATGTTTTGCAAAGGCGAGAGATAGAGAGAGAGAGTAAGCGTTGCATGCAGTTGTGAGAGTGGGGGACCATGAGCCTTTTTCAGGGGTAGCTGTGATCACAGATATACAGTGATGTGAGGGAGCAGAGAGAATACGGTGACACTCATCCTGACAGAGCAGGGAAGGTTATTGTTGCTTGTCCTGTATTACTGGACATTTCTTCAGACCTCAAATACTGCACTGAGCTGGACGGTGAACTCAGACCATGCTTGGTGGGTCTAGTGCTGTGGCTCCTTCTGGGAAGAGAATGTTCTCCCTCTGTCCTCGCCCATCTAATACACCCGCCATGCTCCGTCAACAAACCATGTGTAATTGTCCCTTATCTGCCAATCTGCCATTTCCCTGCCCTTGCTCTGTATCCACCTAATCCTTTCCTATCTGTGTATTTGTCCAAATGCCTTTTCAATGTTGTTATTGTGCCCACTTCAATCACTTCCCCTGGCAGCTCAGTCCATGTGGGTACCACACTCTGCGTAAAAAAGATGACCCTCAGGTTCCTGTTTATTTTTTTCCTCTCCAAATATGAACAGATGTCCTCTCGTCTTCGATTCCCCAACCTTGCAAAAAATTGAAGTATTCACCCCTGAGCACGTCTCTCATGATTTGATAAAATCTATGCGTCTATAAGAACCCTCTCAGTTCCCTACGCTGTAAAGAAATAAGTTCTAACCTGTCCAAATTCTCCCTATAACTCAACCCTTTAGGCCAAGAAACATCTTTGTAAATTCCTTCTACATTATTTTTTGTTCAATAATATCCTTTCTAGAGCACGGTGAACAAAACTGAACACAATACTCCAACTGCAGCCTTACCAACATTCTGTACAACTGCAACACAACGTTCCAACTTCTATACTCAATGCCCTGATGAAGGCCAGTGTGCCAACAGCCTTCTTCACTGTCCTGTGTATCTGTGACTCAAATTTCAGATAACCATGCACCTGATCTCCAATGTCCTTTTGTTCCACTACACTCCTTAAGTCCCTCTCATTCATCATTAAACTCCTACCTGGATTTGACTTTCCAAAATGCAAGACGTCACACTTATCTATATTAAACTCCATTTGCTAATTCCGTCCCACTTTCCCAGCTGGTCAACGTACTGCTGCAATTTCTGATAACGTTCCTCGCTATAAACGATGTCTCTAATTTTAGTGTCATCTGCACACATACTAACCTTGCATTGTGCACTCTGGTCCAAATCATTGATATAGATAACAAACAGCAATAGGCCCAGGACCGACCCCTGAGGTATTCCAATTGTCACAGGCTTCCAGTCCGACAAGCATACCTTCACCATAGCCGTTTGCTTCATAACGTCAAGCCAAGTGTGTCGCTAATTTGCCAGTTCACCTTGGATTTCATGCGATCTAACCTTCTAGAGCGGCCTACTATGTGGATCCTTATCAAAGGTCTTACTGAAATCCAAATAGAAGATGTCTACCACCCTGTGCTCGTCAACGCCCCTGGTCACTTCCTCAAAAACCTCTTACAAAATTTGTAAGACAGGATCTGCCACGCACAAAACCATGCTGACTGCTCCAAGTCAAACTCTGTATTTCCAAATGCATGCACATTTTATCTTTCAGAAGATTCTCAAGTGGTTTAACGAAAACAGGTGTGAAGCTTACTGGTCTATCTTTCCTGGGCTTTTCTTTCCAGCCATTCTTGAATAAGTCACAACGTTTGCTTCCGCCCAGACTTCCGGTATCTTGGCCCGTAAGCTTTATCTCTAGCCTCTTGCAGTCCTCTTGGATGTATCTGGTCAGGACCAAGAGATTTGTCTCTAATATGTCCAACAGAAACTCTACTGTGATATGGACAGTACCAAGATTTGACAACTAACCTCCTAAAGGTCACAGGTCTTCATGTCTTTCTTCATGGTAAACACAGAGGGGAAATTGAGGAATTCACCAATCTCTTGAGGTTTTACACATGCATGCCTATTTTGTATTTTAAAGCATCCTATTCTCTCCCTAGTTGTTCTTTATCTTTACTACACTGAATTTGGATTCACTCTAAATTTCTCAGCCAAGGCTATCCCATACCCCCTTTCACCTTGCTGATTTCCTTCTTCAGTAAACTCCTCTATCCCCTGTATACCTCCAGGGATTCCCTTGATCCGAGCTGCCTGAACCTGAGCCACGCCTCCTTTTTTTCTGGTCAGAGCCTCAATATCTCTTGACATCCAGGGTTCTCTCTTCCAGTCTCACATTGCCTTCACCCTCACAGGAAAATGGAAACCTTGAACTCGAGTTATCTCACTTTTAAAGCCCTCCCACTTGCTCAAAATCCTTTTACCTCGAAACAAACAACTCCAATCATCCCCTGCAATCCCCTGTCTAATTCCAACAACATACGCCTTGCCAAAATTTAAAAGTTGAATCTGTGGATCAATGTTGACCCTCCCATAACTATTTTAAAATTAATACAACTCTAACCACTTTTCCCAAAATGCTCCCCCACTTTATCTCCACCTATCCTGCCCTATTTCCCAACAGTAGGTCGAATTTGTTCCTTCCCAAGTAGGTTATTCTATATATTGATTGTGGAAACTTTCCTGAACACACTTAACAAATTACGTTCCATCTAAGTTCTTAACCATCTGGAAGTCCCAGTCTATGTTCGGAAAATTGAAATCACCTATTATAACAATCCTGTTTCTCCTGCAAGTCTCCCCAGTCTCCCTGTATATTTCTTCCTTAATTCCCATTGTTAATTTGGAGGCTTATATTGCAACCGCTATAACATTACCATCCCCCTCTAACGACTTCGTACCATTCACGAAACATCATTGGATATTATCTCAGTTATTTCAACTTTAAATACTGATGTGATACTCACCTTAAACTGTTTCCATTGACGTTTCTCCATCGCAGGCATAGTGGAGATATGGAGCTGTAAATGGATTGGAGCTGCACATTCTGTCACTTCCAACATTTGGCTGCAAGTTTCCCCACACTGGGCAGCGACCTAATACAGTGTTACCGAACAATGCTACATGCCTGGATTGAGATAAGAACGAACAAGTGCAGTCTGCACAGCACCCCACGCTGGACATTTAGCCCATGATAATAGATCAAGCATTGGTGTGGGCTGCACAGAGTTCCATTCTGGGTATTGCTGGGTTGCATTCAGCAGTACGGTAGTCGGATCTACTCAATGCTCCATCCTGAAAGTATAATGGATGGAGTGGTTATGTGAGTTGGATTGCGAATGTGAGAGAGCTAAACATCTGGCAATACCTTTATTTTTTGTTTTCAATCTTGTGTTTGGACCCTGTGTCCCAGCCTCGAGCAGTTGAATGACTGCCTCCTCTTTCTGTGTCCCCGTCCTGTTCCTGTGACCCAGTCTCACGGAGTTGAATGACTGTCTCCTTTTCCTGTGTCCCATTCACGAGCAGTTGAATGACTGCCTCCTGTTCCTGTGTCCCAGTCTCGAGCATGTTGAGTCACTGCCTCCTGTTCCTGTGTCCCTAATCGATGTTGTGTGAAAGTAGATGTCCTCCTCCTGCTCCACAGTAACAGGCTCCAATAGGTCTGTGCTCAACTGCTGCTTCTGTGGAATGGAGTTGAGGGACTGAAGCCTCTTCACATTCTTTACCGTTTTTCTTGAGTAAAAGCCCTTCTCCTGTTTCTGTAAAACACCATCAAAATCTGAATGATTTATTTTTGTATTTGACTGTCAGTAATTGAGCAAACAAGCTGACTGACAGTATTCAGAAGCGGAATAACCACCTTCTGTTCCCATGTTAAACACTCAAGGGTCAATAGACTCTCAGAGATGTACAGCACAGAAAAAGATCCTGCGGTCTGGTCATCCATACAGACCAAATATCCTAAATTAATCTCGTTCCCCCTTGCCAGCAGTTGGCCCATCTCCCTCTAAACACTTCCCATGCATGTATCCATCCAAATCCTTTTTAAAAGGTGTAACTGTACCTGCCCCCACTACCTCTTTTGGCTGTTCAATCCGTACACACAGAAGTGTCTGTGTGAAAATGTTGTTTTAGCGTCCCTTTTTAAATCTTTCTCCTCTCACCTTAAACCTTTGTCATCTATATTTGGACTCGTCTATCCTGGGAAAAGACATTGACTGTTTACCTTATCTATGACCCTCATGATTTTATAAACCACTTTAACGTCACCCCTCAGCCTCAATACTTGAAAATAGCCCCAGCCTATTCAACTCTCCCTGTACCTCTAACCCTCCTACACCTGCAGCATTCTTTTAAAACTATTCTGCACCCTTTCAATGTTGACAACATCTCCCCGACAGCAGGGAGCCCAGAATTAAAGGCAATATTACAAAAGTGGCCAAATATCCTGTACAGATCCAACACGTCATGCAAATGCTTAGAGTCAAAGCACACACCAATAAAGGGAAGATCACCAAGTGCCTTCTTCACTATGTTGTCTTCCTATGACGGCACTTTCAAGGAACTGAAAACCTGCACCATAAGGTGCCTCACAGGACAGCGATCTGGGTTTAATTCCATCCGTGAATGACTGACTGTGTGGTGTTTGTACATTTTCCCCGTGTCTGTGTGAGTTTCCTCCGGGTAATATGTTTTCCTCTGACAGTATAAAGATATACAGGTAAGGGTAGATTGACCATCCTAAATTGTGCATGGTACCCTGGGATGTGTGGGCGAGGTGGCTTAGCCATGGGAAATGCTGGCTCAGAGGGATAGGATAGGGGTTTGTCCAGTGGGATACTGTTGAGAGGATCGGTGTGGACTCGATGGGTAGAATAGCCTGTTTCCTCACTGTAGGGATTCCATAATTTCTATGGAGTTATCCTTGATTGGCAACTTTCAACAGGACCCTACCTATATTTCATCCTCTGATATTTCTTGCCAAAATGCAACACCTCACATTTATCTAAAATAAACTCCATCTGCCACTCCTCGGCTCACCTAATCAACGTCTCATTATATTCTGAGACATTATTCTTCACTGTCGACGTTACCACCAAATTTGGAATTATCTACAAACTTACTGACCATACTTCACTTACTCAAGTACAAATGATTTGCATAAGCAACAAAAGACTCACTATTGATCTTTGTGGCACGCCACTAGTCACAGGTCTCCAAATTCAATGAACAAATGTCCACTGTCATGCACTATCTCCAATATTCAAGAAAAAGTTGGGCCTAAATGACGAGCTCTCCAGGATTCCCGGCAGTCTAACCTTGATAACTAGTCTACCATGTAGAACATTTTGGTTTTCTTACTGAATTGCATAAAGATAACATCCACTGTCCTGCCGTCATCAATCATCTTCTTCACTTCCTCAAAAAATTCCACCCAGTCAGTGAGACGTGGTCTCAAATGTACAAAGCTCTCTTCAGTCCTTGTCTTTCCAAATGCATATACATCTTTTCCCTCAACACCGCCCCCCCCGCCCCCACCGCCAACAATTTAGTCACCATTGACGTCAGGCTCACCAATCTATAGTTAGCTGTATTTTCCTTACTTTCTTAAATAATGACACTATGTTAGCAGCCCACCAGTCTTTTGACACCTCACCAGTGTAAATCAATAATACAGATATATCAGCAAAAGGGTGAACAAACTCTTTCCGAGCTTCCCACAAACTTCTGGGATACAACTGATCAGATCCCAGGGATTTGTTCACCTTTGTATGTTTTAAAATGTCCGATATCTCCTTGTAATATAGATACTATTTAAAATATATTTCTTCCTTCTCTCACTGTTGTAATCTCCTCTACATCAAATACTGAGGAGAAATACTTGTTTAGTGACCCTCCCATCTCCTATGGTTACGCACATAGGTAGCCTTACTGACCTGTAAGGTGCCCTATTCTCTCCCTAGTTAATATTTTGCCATTAAAGGACGTGTACTGTTGCTTCAATGCCTCGTTAACCCTATTTCTAAAGCCATCTCATGTCCATATTTTTCTGGCTGGAGTTCCCCATTGACTATACACTTACTTCCCTTATACCCCTCTCGGGACTCACTTGATCTCAGCTCTGTTTACCTGACATATGCCTCCTTCCTTACCTTGACCAGAGCATCAATATATCTAGCCATCCAGCACTCCCTGCACCCACCAGCCTTGCCCATCTCACTAATAGGAACACGATGGTTCTGGACTCTCTGACACCAAGTTGTAATCGCCTTGCATTTTCCAACCATCCCTTTACCTGCGAATAGGGTATCCTAATCAGCCTTTCACAGGGCTCACCTAACACTTTCAAAATTGGCCTTATTCAAAGTAGGAACTTTAATGTTTACATCAGGTCGTTCCTATTCCACAACTAGTTTGAAACTAATATTTATGTGTAACAGATTTGAAAGTTAAATAAACACTTCCTGCCCCTCTGGAACAGGTTCGAGAGGCTGAATAGGCTCCTCCTGTCCCTCTGTAATAGACTGGAGAGGCTGAATGACCTCCTCATGTCCCTCTGAAATAGACTCAAGAGACTTCATGGCATCCTCCTGTCCCTGTGTAACAGACCCGAGACATCAAATGACACAGCAACCCGTGGATTACGCACTGCCGGTAAACTGTATCTAATGGTGGTCCAACCATTCTCAGTTACAGAAACACAGAGAACACAATGTACTCCAGGTGCCCTCTCAGTAACACCTCATACAGCTGCAGTGACACATCTCTTTGTTTTGAATGATTCTGTTGGCAAAATGTGCCAATATTCCAGTTTTCCACCTTTTCAAGTAGCAACAGACTAATATGGGCTGAATGGCTTTCTCTTATCCCTCTGTAAGGCCCATAGGAACAGAATTGTTTTGGCCAGTTCCTGAGCAGCAGTCTCAATGCTCTGTCTCAAGGTTATGAAAGGATTTGATAACAGGGCATTAAAACCATGTGTAGCCTCACACTGGTCAATAAGTACCGCACTTTGTGTTCAGGTATCTAGAAACTTGCCCACCCGACTTCTTATTATGCAGCCGATCTGTTTTTTTATATAACCGCCTCCTTTCATAAACAGAGTGGGACATATATAGACTGCTGCAGTGTTCTGTTAATATTCTCATATACAAGGAAAAAAAGATTAAAAAGATTGAAAGATTTATGGTCCATCCCTCAGCAACCCTCAACTATTCCATCCAAAACCAATAAATGAAAAGTGATGTATGGAACTTGTTAACTGAGTCTGTTTGTTCAGTGACTGTGATTAATGCAACCTCCATGGATTCTAATTATCACAGTGGAGAGTTTCCATCTTTTAATGATAAATAACCTCCGTACAATGTGTCAACCCACAACATGAGCGGGACCATCACTGACAGCACTGCCGGGGATCAGCAGATCCAGAGAGTGGGGGAGGAGAGATCAGACTCTTAGGAGAGAACATTAGACGGGAATGTTCCAACAATGGATCAGAATTTGAGAACATTAGACTGGAATATTCAAACAATGGATCAGAATCTGGGAACATTAGACTGGAATATTCCAACAATGGATCAGAATCTGGGAATATTAGACTGGAATATTCCAACAATGGATCATAATCTGAGTACATTAGAGAGGAATATTTCAACAATAGACAGGAGCTTATCATATTATGTTTGGTATCTTTCTGCAGTTGATTGGTTGTCATTATCATGGCGGATCTATTACGCTCTTCTCATTTTTAAATACTTCTATTATCCCTTCCTGGCTATCGTTGGTGTTCCTGGTGAGTGTCACTGTCCAGATTTTGTTTTCTATAAACCAGTTATGACTGTATTACTGTTATTTCATATAGTCTACACTTCTTGCCAAAATTATTGTTCCAGTGGAATCTCTCAATCCAGATATTCACTTTACAGAACACTACTAACTGACATCAATGAAGGTGTTCAATTACTGTCTCGCTCTCTGCTCTGGCAGTGTTATTCCGGGTCTCTATGTTGACCTATTCTGTTTCAGGGGAGAACCACAATTCATTATATCATTGCCTTTGCTGTTAAGAGCATGGAGGTCATTGTCTACTGTTCTGGTTACAAACTCCACTTCCTCTACTGTTTCCATCTCATCCCTGGACAATATCTGCAGCAGAAGCAGACACGTCACAAATGTGGGAGATCCCTTTGACACTGAGCTGATTCTTGACACCATTCCTTGACCATTTCTAACTTGAAATACTCATCACTCCAGAATATGTCTCACTGGTTTATTCCATCTGCTGTTTGAATCTTGAGATATGAAATACAGTCTTAATGAAGGCAAGAATCTGCTGCTGATGCTCCTGGCTTCAAACCTGCCCAAACAAATTTGATTCAAACTCACACCAAACTCCCATCCATCCGTCATTCATGTACGCTGACGTATATTGCTGCTGTGTCTGGCAATGCCTTTATTTTAACATTCTCAAACACTTTACCTTATCTGTCCATGAAACTTGCCTCGTTCTCTCTGTTGATTAACAAAAAGCCTGCCAGTTGTTCGTATTTAAAATTGTTTTCTTCATGTGCGTTTTTTCTCAGACAATGAGTTTCTCATTTAACCACGTCAATCACGCGCACACATGCTCTCTCTCTCTCATCTCTCTCTCTGATGAACACACACACACATGAAGAGAGAGCAAACCTTCCCACTGTAGGCAGTAACTTGATGTGAATATAGTTAGCACATGACAGTAAAGTTTGAAATACTCTCATACTGGGCAGATAGTGCAGTTTACTGAGCAACACGCGAGCATGATCTGCACAGCTCTCCATGCTGGGCTGTCATCTTGTCCCAGTTAATGTTGATTGTGGTGTTCTGTGAAGCAGATTCAGAATTTCATGTAACAAACCATTTCAGCTTATCTGGCAACGCCTTTATTGAATGTTCTCATTCTTGTAATTTTACTCACGAAGATCTCAATTCTCCAGTTAGTCCCACTGCCCTGACTTTTTCCCCATATTTCCACAACATCTTTTCAGTTAATTAACAGTCTATTTCAGTCTTTAATGTGAATCTCTCTGTCCCTTTGTATCTTTCCCTGGTCTTGGGTTTTGGCTCCCTAGTGTATCGAGGGCTGGCATTGTGTTGCTCAGAAATAATGAAATGGGGTGTCATAAGCGGTTGTTCACTTCCTGGTATGTCCCATATGATGGTCCATGGATAGGCGTGTTTCAGAAGTTATGAGAAACATCCTTGTAACTTGGTCAGTACCTGTGGCTGTCCCTCTCTGGTGATCTTGCGATCAGTAACACGAGGAAGCCCACTAAGGAAAGGACCAGGCATCTAAATTGCCTGATAACGCTGTCACTTTTTTTTTAATGAAAGGTTATTTTATCCTTTTTTTAGTAAGAGATCTTAAAGGCCAAACTGCCTACTGAAAACGGCTGAAGTAAATAAATTACCGGGCGTTTAGGGATTTTTAAAATACATTGTAGTAACAATGGCCAGCTGGCACAGACCAGGCTTTCTAGGTTTCTTTTTGTTGTAGCTATAACAATCACCAGGTGCTTCGGGTCCCAGAAGGTTGGAAGTTTTAGTAAATTATCCCGAGATGCTATTCTCTCTGGAACCTCACTTGATGCTGTTTCCTCCTGGATTGGAGAACCGTATGCAAGAACACATGTCTTAATGTTCCTTTTTACCAAGGGGTGTGTTTAGGTGATGTTAGTATATTGGAACAGTTCATTTGTAGAAGATACTGCATCCATTATTCGGTTAAGATTTCCAATATTTAAGTTATTCTAAATTCCTCTTCATTTTGTCTGGATTTTCATTAGAGTGTTTAAATATATTGCGTTTTACTTAATGGTGAGTGGTTTGACTAGTAGCATCACATCTGGAACTCCCACTTCACATCTACCATTAAAATAAGGAAAGATTGGCATCCAAGCTACCTTCTTAAAATAGTTTGAGGCGGTCTGGTTGGTCTATAGCAAACTGGGGTCTCTTGTCTGGTTCTAAGTCGATAATACCAATTTGGGTTTAGAATTACAATCCATACAGTATGCAAACAGGCCATTCGACCCAACATGTCCACACCGACCCTACGAGGAGTAACCTACCCAGACCCACTCCTTTACCCTATTGTTACACATCTATCCCGACTAAGGCACCTAACCCACACATCCCAGAAAACTATGAACAATTTATCATGGCCAATACACCTGACATGCACATCTTTGGATCGTGGGAGGAAACCAAAGCATCCAGAATAAGCTCATGCAGACACTGGAGAGAATGCACCAGGAGACTATATGGTAGTTGCTAGTGTCTTTTTTCCCAATGTTGAATTCAGTTGGTATTTTTTGTATCAAGATTCAGTCACCAAGAGTTCTCTGGGTGTGGAAAAGTGAAGTTGGGGGTTTTACAAAAGGTAATGAAGGCAAAACTGTAGGAATTGACAGACAAGCTGGAGTTGGGGTTGCGATTGTCTGTGAGAAAATGAGAGATAATTACAGCGATAGCTCGGCAACTACATTTGGTGGAAACGCCATCAGACTCTTTGGAAATGGCTGGAATTCAATTTCAAATGAGGCACGTTGAACATGAGAAGGAATTGAAACAGTTTGAATTATGGTGAAAAGTAGAAATAAAAGAAAGGGAAATGAAGAAGAAAAAGAGAAAAGGACAGAAGAAAACCAGAGAGTTTCAACTTAAAAAGTTAGCAATTAGAGAGGAAAGTTGACAGAGAGGGCGGTGATGAAGGTAGCCGGTCGGCTGCATGAGGAGGTTAGTGAGGTTGAGCAACCCTATTGTAAACAATGGCTTAATGGGGTTCTGTTTAAATGCATCCAGGCATTCTCTAAATTTGATGAGAAGGATGGGGAAGCCTTTTGAATTTCGTTTGAGAAGTGGCTAAGCAAATGCAGACACCAGTGGCCATGTGGATTTAGTTGATCCAAACAAAGCTGATAGGAATTTGCATCCCTATCGGATGAGGTATCTGGCCAGTATGGAGTGGCCAGTATGCCATCTGAAAGTGCATATGAACTTGGGCCAGAAGCTGACAGACAGCATTACAGGAATCTGAAAAAGGGTCTCTGGTTAAACGCGCATTGAGTTTGAAAGGATCAAACAAAGTAATTTTGAAAAGTGGGTAAAGGTATTAAAAACAGAGCAAACCTATGACACTCTTAGAGAGATTCGTATTTTGGAGAAGTTCAACAATTCACTTCCTGCAGTCGTGAGAACTCGTGTGGAAGAGCTGAGAGTTAAAATGGCAAGGTGAGAAGCTGAAATAGCTGATGATGCTGATTGAGTTCAGAAATCAAAGTTTGGTTTCTGTGAGAGATTGAAGATTGTGTGAGATCTTCTTAAAACATATACCTGTGAAAGTAAGGTTTACTGGCATAGGCCAGTAGTAGCAGGTAAAGAGGTTAGAGCATTAAGAGGGTCGGAAACATGTAAGTCTTTTATGCTGAGACATGGGGAGCTATGTCATTCAGAAGGACTATTGAAAATATGAGAAGGGTTCCATTATGTAACGTGTGGTTGGAGAGTCCAGTGGTAACACCAATAGATTTATTCCACAATGGGAAAGGAGGCCTTCGGCTTGGTGTTGGCGTTACAACATTTCAGATTTACATTGCCAATAACATACATGAGACAAATCTTTTTCACTGATCGTGACCCCTTAAAGTTTTTGGAGAAGTTTAGGGAGAAAAATGCCAGTCTGTTTCGATTGATCTTATTATTGCTACCATTCAATTTGAAACCACACAGGTGACAGGGCGAGAAAACCTAAATTTTGACACCTTGTGGAGACTTGGATGAAGAAAGACAAAGGCATTCTGTGGCAGGAGTTAAATGACTGAAATCGAAATAGTTGTGAACATATGTCTGCTCAGAGTCAATGTTATATATATATATATATACATACACACACATTTCCATCTACTAATAGAGGAATATTAGGAGGTCTAAAATGAATCCGCATTTGTGTATTCATGGATTATTTTATTAAAGAATGAGTTGTGAAGATACTATCATTGTAAAACGTTTATTTTCTCTTGTGTTTTTTTTTGAAGAGAGGTTTTAAAGGCAGAGGTGCAGAACTGCTGTCTGAAAACAGTTTAAGTAAATAACTGAGATTTTAGGCTTCATTAAAACGGTGGTAACAATGGAAGGGCAGTGGCCAGCTCTCCCAGACCAGGTTTCCTCATTTTGTTTTTAGCTGCAGCATTCAGAAGCTGCTGGGGATCCCAGAATGGTTGGAAGTTTCAATAAATGATCCCCAGCTGCTTTTCTCTCTGAGATCTCTGTTGATGTTGTAACCTCCGGGATTGGCAAATTGCTGTAAGGATCTGTATTTGAATATACAAAGCAAAGCAGTGTAAACCAAGAAGGAGTGGTATCTATTGTTTGTGCAAGTGTTCCAACATATAAGCCCTCCCAAAATATTCTTTTCTTTGATTTTATCTTAACTAAAGCATTTGAATAGATTATATTTTGCTTAATGTTGAGTGGTTTGACCAGTCGTAACATATCTGGAACGCACACCTCCCATCTATATTCAAAATAAGGAAAGGTTTGGGTCTAAGCGGCCTTCTTAAAATATTTTGGGGAGATCTGGACTGGTCCACAACACTTGTAGCCAAGGGATTTGTGATGAATCCTGTAATTGAAAATTAAGTGGAGGGGCTGTGGATGGTTTGCTGGAGGATGTGCTGTGAGCTGCCTCAGACATGCAGGGAGACCTGAGGATTTGGTGACCCAACTCTGGATGCAGCATCTGAGTCTGTTACATGAACAACGAATGGAGCAGAGGCTGCAGGGAGGGGAACTCTGAAACCACGCAGTGAGTGTGTGTGGGGAAAGGGATCTGCTGTATCCACATTGGGTTTTCCAGGAACAGCTTCCCAAGCTTCACTTAACCCAGGAGCAGAGTGTGAAGGGATACTGATTGAACAAGGAGCTGGTCATAGAATGGTATCACCTCCACCTCCTTCAACACGACCTGCAGTTTCACACCAGGGGGAGGATGGTGCTGGCAGTGGCTGTTAGGGTTACTGTTTCTCATACAGCTTCTATGTCCAGAACATTCCAGGCTGGACAAGGTGACACATCCATCATTTCCCAATATCTCAACATCAATGTCACCATTCGGTGATGGAGGATATACATGGTGGATGAGGTAAATACATTGTTTCTCCCACAGCAGGGAGCTTCCGGGTATATCCAGTATAGTGGGATTTCCGATGGTGTACAGTGCATCTGCAGAGTACCCATGTCAATGGGGAGAGGTAGAGGAACTGAAGGATTTCTCTCTCTATTAATGTAACGCATGCACAGTACATCATGTTGGCGAATACCCACTGTCCTGGTAGCAGTCATGGCCTCTTCATTCAGAAGCAGTCAGGCATTTTCATCGTCATCGGGTCTCCACGTGGAAAGAAATGAATATATCTTGGATAAAGGACATCCTCTTGATGCAGGTTTCAAAACACCATCCCCACCATCAATCAATCACATCAAAGTATTCCATGTGTACGCAGAGCAATGTGGTCACTTGGAGTGTCTGGGAGCTGACAATCAGGGATGGAGCAAAACCTGCCATTTCTGAACGGCTCTGAGTGAACTCCCCAGTACACAGTATTACTAGGTCCTGTAATCCCTCTCCATTTCAGTAACATACTGCCTTCCATTATTTCTGTAAATGAAATGACAGGGTATATCATGTTAGATTCCACCTGACAAACTATTATCTATTGTCTTTACTTCTCTGAATCTATTTGCAGACTCTCCACCCTCTCTTCATAAAGTAATCTCTTGCTTATCACAGCGACATCACCAAACTCAGCATCTGTATATCTGTTCCATCTTCCTGATCATTAATATAGAATGTAGTTGAGAACCCAGCGCTGGTCACTGTGTGGCGCGACTGGTTACGTTCTCTCTAACTGCTTTATCCTGAGTGCCTGCTTCCTGTATGATACCCAATCCTCCCTCATTCCTATACAACACAGTCCAACAGTTGAATAAGAACCAGGAGAATTTGTGAGGAATCCAACCGCTCGATGAGGCTGATGTCAACGCGGCCTCTGTTCCAATTTCCTGCCATCTCTCCATCCTAAAACTCTAGTCTCTTGTTGTAGATTGCGCCACATGAAAACAAAATCCACCCACATCTACACTTTCAATTACTTTTCGAATTTTACAGAACTCAATGAGATTTCCTTTCATTCTTATAAACTCGAGCGTATCGGCCTAAACTGCTCAATTTCCCTTCATAAGACAAACACTTCAAATATGGAATCAATCGAATGAAGCTCTTCTGAATTGCCTCCAATGGAAATACCTCATTCTGCAGGACACCCAAACTGTACTCCAGTTGCAGCCTCACTAATGCCTTGCATAGCTACACCAACACTCCCTACTCTGTCCTTTTATAAGTAAACACTGAAATTATGCTTGCATTTCTCATTACTTGCAGTACCTGTATGCAGGTTTTCTGTGATATGCAAGCAGACATCCAGATCCCTCTGCACCTGAGCACTTTGAACTTTCTCGCCATTTAGATAATAATTTGTCTCTCCATTAATACTGGCCAACTTGAATAGCACCATTTTTTTTCTCAAGGTTTGTGAAGGTTTGTAGCTCAGGTTGAGATTTGGGGTGTATGTTTGCTCCTTGCGCTGTAGTTTTGATATCCAGACGTTTCGTTACCTGGCTAGGTAACATCATCAGTGGCGACCTCCAAGTGAAGCGAAACTGCTGTCTCCTGCTTTCTATTTATATCTTTCTCCTGGATGTGGTTTCTGGAGTTTGTGGTGATGTCATTTCCGGTTCGTTTTCTGAGGAGTTCATTGATGGCATCTAGATTTATGTGTGGTTTATGGCGTTGTAATTGGAGTGCCAGGCCTCTAGGAATTCTCTGGCATGCCTTTGCTTAGCTGTCCCACGGTAGATGTGTTGTCGCAGTCAAAAGGGTGGATTTTTTCATCCGTGTGTAGGGCTACGAGGGAGAGAGGGTCGTGTCTTTTTGTGGCTAGCTGGTGTTCGTGTATCCTGGTGGTTAACTTTCTTCCTGTTTGTCCTACGAAGTGTTTGTGGCTGTCCTTGCATGGAATTTTGTTGATGTCATTGGTTTTGTCCATGGGTTGTACTGTGTCTTTTAAGTTTGTTAGTTTTTGTTTGAGAGTGTTGGTGGGTTTGTGTGCTACTAGGATTCCGATGAGTCTCAGTAGTCTGGCTGTCATTTCTGAAACTTCTTTGATGTATGGTAAGGTGGTTAGGGTTCTGGCTGTGTTTGGTCTGATTGTCGTGGTTTGTCCTTGAGGAATCTGCGCACTGTATTTCTTGAGTATCCGTTCGTCTTGAATACGTCGTATAGGTGGTTCTCGCTGTTTTGCGTATCTCGTCTGAGTTCGTTGGAATAGGGTCCTGATACAGCTTCGTTTGTGTGTGTAGGGATGATTGCTGGTGTAGTTAAGTATTTGGTCAGTGTTTGTCGGTTTTCTCTATATGCAGGTTTGTAGTTCTCCATTGTCCTTTGTTTCGACTGTGAAGTCCAGGAATGCGAGTTTGTTGTCGGATTCTTCTTCCTTGGTGAACTTTATGCCTGTGAGAATGTTGTTGATGATGTTAAATGTCTCTTCTATCTTGTTTCATTTTGTGATGCCAAAAGTGTCATCTACGTAGCGAACCCAGATATTTGGTTTGATGATTGGTAGGGCTGTTTCTAGTCCTTGCATTACCGCTTCTACTATGAATCCTGATAAAGTGGAGATCCCATGGGTGTGTTGTTGGTTTGCTTGTAGACTATGTTGTTGAAGGTGAAGTGGGTGGTGAGGCACAGGTCCATTAGCTTCATGATATTTTCGTTGGTAATGTGATTGATGGTGGTTGGTGTGTGTGTGATGGTCTCTTCTAAAAGTGTGGTAAGTGTTTCTGTTGCCAGGTCGATGTTAAAGGAGGTGAACAGTACTGTTATGTCGAATGAGATCATTGCATCGTCTTCCTCTATGTTGGTGTTTTTGATGATTTTTAGGACTTCCTGGGTGGAGTGGATGGAGTGTTGTGACTCTTCTACTAGGTATTTTAGTCTTGCGTGTAGTTCTTTGGCTAGTCTGTAAATTGGTGTTCTGGGTAGTGCGACTATGGGTCTGAGGGGGGCTCATGGTTTATGGATTCTTGGTAGTCCATAGAATTGTGGGGCATTGGTCTCATCGGCTTTCATTTTCTGGAATTCTGTCTTGTTTAATTGTCTGGAATCGTGTAATTTTCTTAGGAGATAAGTAATTTTGCTTCCTAGTTGTGTGGTCGGGTAAAGCGCCACCTGTTGGTAGGTGTTGGTACCTGCGAGTAGTGCATTAGATTTTTCGATGTCGTCCCTTCTGTTCAGGATGACTGTGAGCGACCTTTGTCTTCAGGTAACATAATGATGTCTTTGTCTTTTTTGAGGTTTTCTAGGGCTTTCTTTTCTTGTGTGGTCAGTTTGTTTCCTTCCCTCTTTCAGCTGAGAATAGGTGCAACTGTCTGTCTGATCGTTTGTTGTGTTTCTTCCATGAGATTGTTGTCCTTCAATGTGGTTTCTAATGGCGCCAGTAATTCCTGCTTGTCAGCGTCTCGGTAATTGAAATTTAATCCTTTGACTAGTCCCGCTTTTTCTGTGTCTGATAGGGTCCGGTCTGATAAGTTCTTTATCCATGCCCCTGTGTTAGCGGTTTTGTGTTTTTTTTGTGAGTTTGTCCAGTTTTTTCTTCACGTCCGGATTTTTCTTTATCTGTCTTTGTCGGTGTTTGGTGGTGATGGCTTGTTCTATCACCTCTGACCATACTTGGTTTGTTGCTTGTTTGAATAACGGCTTTTGGCGCGCAATTTCCCGTTTGTATTTTCAGAGTCTGTGGTGGGCATCATTGATTAATTCTCGGAGCATTCTGCGGCCGTTTTGTTCTGTTAAACTTTTGGCTTGAGGTGTTTTTATCGGCGTTTATATTGCAGACATTTTGGCAGTAGTTGTTTCTTAAACATTCATGCAGGAAGTACAGTTGTTCGCGAGTGGAACTCTCTCGGATGGCATTCCTTTCCCATCTACGGGCAAGTTGTAGCATGTTGCGCTCATGGCTTTTGCAAGGTTTGTGAAGGTTTGTAGCTCAGGTTGAGATTTAGGATGTTGGTTTGCTCGCTGAGTTGTAGGAGTGATATCCAGACGTTTCATTACCTGGCTAGATAACATCAATGGTGGCGACCTCCAAGTGAAGCAAAGCTGTTGTCTCCTGCTTTCTATTTATATCTTTCTCCTGGATGGGGTTCCTGGGGTTTGTGGTGATGTCATTTCCGGTTTGTTTTCTGAGGAGTTGATGGATGGCATCTAGATCTATGTGTTTGTTAATGTCGTTGTGGTTGGAGTGTCAGGCCTCTAGGAATTCACTGGCATGTCTTTGCTTAGCCTGTCCCAGGATAGATGTATTGTCCCAGTCGAAATGGTGGGTTTTCTTTGTGGTGGCACTCCAAACACAACGCCAGAAACAAACATATAGATTTAGATGCCATCTATCAATCTCTCAGAAAACGAACAGGAAATGACATCACCACAAACCCCAGGAACCCCATCCAGGAGAAAGATATAAATAGAAAGCAGGAGACAACAGCTTCGCTTCACTTGGAGGTCGCCACTGATGATGTTACCTCGCCAGGGAACGAACTGTCTGGATATCAAACCCACAGATCAGCGAGCAAACCTACCCCCGAAAAGCCTCATATTTCTTCACTTCAATTTTCCTTGATAAATGTTGGCCCATTCACCCAAGCTATCCATATAGATTTAAAATCTCTTGCATCATCATTCTGAAGTAATTTCCCACCGATGATGGTGTCATCTGAATATGTGGCATCGTATTTTCGATCCCATCAACAGAGTACAGTCATCCCATCGATCGCAAATGGTTGAGGCATGAGTCCTGAAATCAATGTCACCCCACAAATTGTATTTGCCAAAAGAAAATTATACATTTATTCCATCTGACTCCATTTCGTTGGTTCACCAATCCTCCATCCAAGCTAATAGATTACTCCTAAACCCATGTTGTCTGATCTTACCACTTCCTCTTTGGAGAAGCGACATATCCAATGCATTCAGGAAGACCAGATATGCTCCATCTCCAGGATTCCCACGATCCATCTTGTTTGTGATATCTTCAAATAGCTCAAGCAAACAATTCAGACACGGTTTAGCCTTCGTAAAACCATGTTGACTCTGAGGAATTGTGGTTTAACTTTGCAAATGTCCTGAACAATGGACTCTAACAATTAGCCTTAAATTACAATAGTTTATTGTTACACTTTAGTCCCTAATGTATACCATTATTATAAGTTCTTCCCTTTGGAAAACCTTTACATTTTCTTTGAATTCCTATTTAATGGGCAAACATTTTTAAGAGATCTGCTCCAAATGCTGAGTAGAGCCGTGTGTGGCTGGATGGACACATCATCCTGCTAGTGTACACACTCGATGGGCTGACGTCTTTCTGGTGTTCACATGTTACCATCTCCAAGGCCAGAATGAGCCCCTCCTGTTGATGTTTTAGAGGATTGGGAGATTATGGAATCTTACTGTTGCTGTGTAACATTTTGAGGGGCTGATGGGTCTTCTCATACTTCTCTATAACAGGTGGAAATACTGAACGGTCTCCTCATGTATCCCAGAGATGGGATCGAGGGTATCATTGTTCTTCTCTTGTTCCCACACAACAGACATGTGTCTAAATTACCTCTTCCTTTCCCATGAAAGAAGTCTCAGATAGTTTTTATCCTTATCCAATTCCCTTGTAATAGGCTCGGTGGGTCTGAATGGCCTCCTGTTATCCCAGTGTAACAATCTCCACTCACTGTGTGACCTCTTCCAGTTCCTATGTTACAGACTTGAGGAGGCTGAATGGACTGATCCTGTTGCTGTTTAACAGGATACTGGTGCATCATGGCCTACTGTTATAGGCTCGAGGGGCTGATTGGTCTCCTTCTCTAAATGTATATCAGGCTCCAGGGGCTGAATAGCCTCGTCCTGTTTTGGTGTAATAGGTTCAAAGACCTGAATATCATCCTGTTGTTCCTGTGTAACAGGCTGGAGAATGGAATGGATTCCTCTACTATCTGTATAATTCACTTCACTTATTAACTCCTTCTGTCATCTATGTTCAAATAAGATCTTCTTGAATTTTTGTAAACTACAATGACTACTGTAGCAACCTGATCATCCTTTCGTTATAAGCCAGCACCTTCATTGCAGGAATCAGTTGAGGGAACCATCTCTGAGCTGCTTCCAATATAACAACATCCTTTCTTCATTGAAGAGATTAAATCTGTACACTCTACTCCAGATGTGATCTCACTAAGACCCTGTACAGCAGCAGCAACAGTTTCCCAGCCTGCTGTAAAGTTCCCCACCCAGGTTAGAGTTGTCTCAGCTCTCTGGGGGAGTACAGAGCATTGTTAGAAGATCATTGTCCTTCTCTACTCCATCAGCATAACGGGAGATCTGGAGAAATTAAAGTTTGAGAAGATCATAAATGATGTGGCGAGATTAATCTTCCCAGAGCCCACATCGCTCAGATTCCACAGAATCTAGTAAGGTGGAGCGCAAAAACAGCAAGGAGGAGCAAACATTGATGGGAGTTATAGATCAAAGTGAAAGCTGCAATACAAATGTTGGGTATGTTATAAAACAGGAAATGAGACATACACGTTTGTGGGTACTGCAGTAATAATGTACTGTTTTGGTTATATTTAAACTGTGTTAACCCAATTGAATGTTAATGCTGGGAAAATGGATTTCATGACCGCGTGTGAGATGGTTTACATGGACGTAATGTTGAACACTGAACTCGAGATCAGGTTATTTAGGAATTATTAATGAGTGATCAGAAGAGCTCATTGAAACTTTTGCTGTAAAGGACCTTTTGAGAACAGTAACCACAATGTATTGGTTTTCTTTAATGCTGTATGAGTACACGACAGTTTCTGTTGTATTTGAAGTAACCGTTATAAATCTGAGTCATGCAAACCATGAAGGTGTGAGGAGAAAGTGGAGACTACAGATGCTGGAGATCAGAGTCGAAGAGTGTGGTGCTGGAAAAGCACAGTCAGGCAGCATACTAACAGCAGATAAATCAATGTTTCAGGCATAAGCCCTTCATCGGGAATGAAACTAATGGGCCAAGGAGGCTGAGGGATAAATGAGAAGAGGGTGCGGCAGGGGGGAAGTAGCTGGGATTGCAATAGGTAGTTGAAGTTGGGACTGAAAGTGATAGGTGATGAAGGGAGACAGAACACCTCACTACCGCATCCATTCAACCCAATGTGGTCTCTACATTGGCGAGGCAGGAGGTCAACTTGTGGAACATTTCAGAGAACATCTCTGGGACAGCCACATTGAACAACTCCATTGCCTTGTGGCTGAGCACTTCAACTCCCCTTCCCACTCTGCCAAGGACATGAGGGTTCTGGGCCTGCTCCATCGCCAAATCCGAGCCACCAGAAACCTGGAGGAAGAAAGCCTCCTGTTCTGCCTTGGGACCCTCCAACCAGAGGGGATCATAGTGGATTTCCCCATTTCCTCAATTCCCCTAATCCTACCTTATCCCACTCCAACCTTCCAAGTCAGCACCGCCTTTTGTATGTTCCTATGTGTCCACCTTCCTTCCTATCAATCTGGTCCACCCTCCTCTCCGAGTATCACTTTCAACCCCACCTTCACCTACCTACTAGATGAACGGAGGCAGCTTAGAAAAATGCCAAATGTTGCAGTAAGCCAGTGGATTCAGAGAAATGTAGGACCCAGCAAAGGATGACCAAGAAACTGAGAAGAAAATCAAAAAGAGAAAAAGCATGCAAACGAAAGAAAAACATAAAGACTGCTAAAAAGCGTCGATCAATGTATGAAAAGAAATTAAAAACAAGATCAAATGTGGAACAGTTGGTGTGCGTTCAGGATAATTTATTGCAGAGAACAGAGAAATCAAAGGGAAAAGAAACAGTTTCTTGTGTCTATCTTCATTGGAAGAATGTCCAGAAAATATTCCAGAAATACCAAGTGCCCATGGGACTTGTGTAAGTAAAGTCTACGATCATTCTTATCAGTGATGAGGTTGTCTTTGTAAAGAAAGCTGGATTGAGTATTTATAAATCTGACAGCCTAGATATACTTCATACAAGAATTTCAGAGGAAGCAGCAATAGACATGTTGATTTCATCGCGGATTTTCACTTTATATTCTGACATATTCCCGAAAGGCATTTAGCCAATCTGGATAAAGTAAAGATCATAAATATTATCCAACAGTTTAAGAATGGATGAAGGTGGAGAGTGGTGAACTACAGACCGGTAACTTGTCATCCGCAGTCGGGTGTCTGTTGGACTCAATCTCAAAGAACATGTTACTAGATTCTTAGAAGGTAATAACATAACTGGGGAGTATGATAATGTATCGATGAAAGGAAAGGCAGAAGTGGCAAACTTTTTTTGGTATGGTTTGAAGATGATTCTTTGAGACATAGGCAATGTAGAACCAATCGATAATGTGGAGTTGAATATACAGGAGCTCTTTTTTAAGAGCTCACAGAGTAAGCTCATAAAAAAAAGTTAAATCAAGAGGTATTGGGAAAAACATATGCAAATGGGAAAGTAAAAATTAGGTTTACATTCTTGTGAATGTAATTGGAATATAGAGGATGTAGTGAACCAGTTGCATTGAGTGTTGGTGAGACTAACCTTAGAGTATTGTCCATTGTTTGGAGTTCCAATATCAGAAAGAATACACCGAATAAAGAGGTACTGCAAAAGGTATCATCCAGATTAATCCCTAAAATGATTATCCAGAATAATCCCGAAAATGGCAGGATTGTCTGATGGGGAAATACAGCCTGTGATCTCAAGTTTCAAAACATGAGAGGTGATTGCAGTGAAACTTAGAAACATGGGGGGACAGAATAACAGAGGGACATGGAGAAGTACAAGGAGGCGAGATCTGGGAGAATCCCACGATATTCTACACGGACAAGTAGAAAAGAATAATCAGCAAACAGTTAGTGTCCATTAGAAACCAAAGGGGCAATCTGTGTGTCAAGCTGGAGAACATTGATGGATTGTTACATGAGACCATCACATCTATTTTACTTTAGAGACGGAGAAGACAAGTACAGAATTCAAGGAGATGGATGGGGAAACTCTTGAACAGATTGATTATAAAATACGAGAAAGGATTTGAGGCTTTGTTCTGTATAAATTTGGACCTATCTCCATGTCTGAATGAGTTGTATCACAGGCGGCTGTTGGGGTGAATGGAGGAAAGACCCTGACTGAATATTTTAATTAGGATCTGACCATAGAGGAGGTGCCAGAGAACTGGAGAACTGCTAATACGATTCCACTTCACAGTAACGGTGGGAGAGATAGACCACGGAACTATAGACGAGCGGGTATTAGGTCACTGCTAAGGAAACTACTGGAGAAAATAGGGAAGGAGAAAATAGAACTCCTATCAGAGTCGCAAGGTTTGATCAGGGATAATCATCATGACTTTATCAGAAGGAAGTCACATCTAATGCATTTGATTGAATTAGTTTGAGGCAGTCAATTGCTTAGTTTTGTAGGAAGGCCTTTGAAAAATTTCCACCTGGGAAACTGAAAAATAAAGTAAAATCTCACAATATGAAACAAAACTTGACAAGTTACAATGAAAATTTTCTTAGTGGCAGCAGGCAGAGGGTGATGAAAGAAGGCTGTTTGTGTGACTGGAGACCAGTGTCCCCGGTGTACCACAGGGATCAGTGCTGTGTCACTGTTTGTTTGCGTTATTCATAAATAAATATAGATGTGAATGTGGAGGGGGCTAGGTGGAGAGTGGGGGAGGTGTGATAAATAAGTGTATGTTTGACATAAAGATTGGCTGGGTGGTTAGCAGTGAGGAGGAAGGCCTTAAGTTACAGGAAGATGCAGATGGAATGGTCAGATGAGCAGATGAACGGCAGATAGAATGTAACCCTGATAAATATGAGGTGATGCACTTTGGGAGAAGGAACCAGACAGGGGAGGACTCAACGAATGGCAGCATACTGGGAACGTCAGAGTGTGCTTCTCCACACATCCCTGAATGTGGCTGGACAGGATAATGGGCTAGTTAAGAATTGGACCTTGGGTGTTGTGTTTCCTAATCAGGGCGTAGATTATAAGACCTATACAGGGCTTTGGTTCGGCCAAAATGGAATACTGCATGTAGTTCTGGGAGCCACATTCCAGGAAGGATGTGATTATACTGGAGTGGGTGCATAGGTGATTCACCAGGATGTTCCCTGGGATGGAGCATATCAGCTATGGAGAGAGGCTGGATAAGCTCGGGTTGTTTACTTTGGAGCAGAGAAAGCTGAGGAGTCAGTGAGTCAGAAGGATAAGATTATAAGCGACACGGACAGGGGGGATAGACAGCAGCTGTTCCTTTTAGTCAGAGGGTCAAGAACAAAGGAGCACACTTTTAAAGTGAAAAGTTTGAGGTTCAGAGAGGATTTAAACATTTTTTTTCACCAAGAGTATGTTGGGTTCTGGGATTACTTCCTGACAGGGGAATTATTACGGATAACCTCACAATCGTTAAAAAGTACTTGGACGAGCACTTGGAAGTGTCATAACATTCCAGGCTATGGGCCTGCTGTAGAAAGTGGGACTAAAATAGATCATGCTGTACTTCTGTTGGCATTGAGTCAATGCTCCTGTGAGTGTACCGTGTGGAAGGTCAATTATTGAGCAGTTTAATGCAGGAATTGATGAGTGTCTGAAGAGTATATTCACAAGGGTTATTAGAGTGAACTGTAATAACTTGTTAAATCATGTCAATGTGAGAAACATGAGAAAAGTGCAGCTTACTTACAAACTGAAACTAGAGAATGGAGAACGGAGAATGGAGAACAGGGAACAGGGAAATGGCAGAACTATGAAGCCCCAACTTCAGTTCTGTCTTCACAGAACTTTCTAACAATACTAGGAAAACCAAGTCTGGTGTGGGAAAATGATAAGAGTACATGGAACATAGAACATAGTAAGTCAGGAGCAATTATTGGGAGTGAAAATAATGGTCATAGACAACTAACATAGATTTATGAAATGGGAATAATGTTTGCAAAACAGTCTGGGAGACAAATGAAAAAGAAGCAATAGATATTAAACATTCGGATTTTCAGAAAAGTTTTGGTAAAGCTCCAAGCCCAGTTTACAAAATCAAATCTGGGTGGATTGGGGTGAATATATGGACATGTTTCTAGAATGGGACAGCTGGCAGGAAACAGTGAATAGAAATAAACAGACTCGTCAATAAACAGCCTGACATTGTCTGTAAGGTATGATTCTGTAAGTATGGCCATGTCCCAGACCAGTCCTCAGCAGAGGCCTCACCTTCATTCCCCTACGCCCTCGGATTAATGAGTTCAACACGCGGCGAGATATTGAACAATTCTTCCGCTGCCTTCGCCTCCATGCCTACTTTTACAACCAAGACTCCTGCCCACCCTCTGATGACCCCTTCTCCCGCCTCCAACACACCCCATCCACCTGGACGCCCCGTGCTGGCCTCTTACCCGCCCTTGATCTATTTATAGCCAACTGCCGCCGCGACATTAACCGACTCAACCTGTCCACCCCCTCACCCACTCCAACCTCTCACCATCAGAACGTGCAGCCCTCCACTCCCTCCGCTCCAACCTCAACTTCACCATCAAACCGGAAGACAAGGGAGGCGCGGTAGTAGTTTGGCGCACCGACCTTTATACCACTGAGGCCAAATGGCAGCTCGCGGACGCCTCCTCTTATTGTCCCCTTGACCATGACCCCACCTCCCACCACCAAACCATCATCTCCCAGACCATCCATAACCTCATCACCTCAGGGGATCTGCCATTCACCGCCTCCAACCTCATAGTCCCACAACCCCGCACCGCCCGTTTTTACCTCCTGCCCAAAATCCACAAACCTGACTGCCCCGGCCGACCCATTGTCTCAGCCTGCTCCTGCCCCACCGAACTCATCTCCGCGTACCTCGACACGGTTCTGTCCCCTTTAGTCCAAGAACTCCCCACCTACGTTCGGGACACCACCCACGCCCTCCACCTCCTCCATGATTTTCGCTTCCCCGGTCCCCAACGCCTTATCTTCACGATGGACATCCAGTCCCTGTACACCTCCATCCCCCATCACGAAGGACTCAAAGCCCTCCTCTTCTTCCTTTCCCGCCGCACCAACCAGTACCCTTCCACTGACACCCTCCTTCGACTGACTGAACTGGTCCTCACCCTGAATAAATACTCTTTCCAATCCTCCCACTTCCTCCAAACTAAAGGTGTTGCCATGGGCACCCGCATGGGCCCCAGTTATGTCTGTCTCTTCGTAGGATATGTGGAACAGTCCATCTTCCGCAACTACACTGGCACCACACCCCACCTTTTCCTCCGCTACATCGATGACTGTATCGGCGCTGCCTCGTGCTCCCATGAGGAGGTTGAACAGTTCATCAACGTTACCAACATCTTCCATCCCGACCTCAAATTCACCTGGACTGTCTCAGACTCCTCCCTCCCCTTCCTAGACCTTTCCATTTCTATCTCGGGCGACCGACTCAACACAGACATCTACTATAAACTGACTGACTCCCACAGCTATCTGGACTACACCTCCTCCCACCCTGCCCCCGGTAAAAACGCCATCCCATATTCTCAATTCCTTCGTCTCCGCCGCATCTGTTCCCAGGAGGACCAGTTCCAATACCGTACAGCCCAGATGGCCTCCTTCTTCAAGGACCACAGATTCCCCCCAGACGTGATCGACGATGCCCTCCACCGCATCTCCTCCACTTCCCGCTCCTCCGCCCTTGAGCCCCGCCCCTCCAACCGCCACCAAGACAGAACCCCACTGGTTCTCACCTACCACCCCACCAACCTCCGTATACAGCGTATCATCTGCCGTCATTTCCGCCACCTCCAAACGGACCCCACCACCAGGGATATATTTCCCTCCCCTCCCCTATCAGCGTTCCGCAAAGACCACTCCCTTCGGGACTCCCTCGTCAGGTCCACACCCCCCACCAACCCAACCTCCACTCCCGGCACCTTCCCCTGCATCCGCAGGAAATGTAAAACTTGCGTCCACACCTCCTCCCTTACTTCTCTCCAAGGGCCCAAGGGATCCTTCCATATCCACCACAAATTCACCTGCACCTCCACACACATCATCTATTGCATCCGCTGCACCCAATGTGGCCTCCTCTATATTGGGGAGACGGGCCACCTACTTGCGGAACGCTTCAGGGAACACCTCTGGGACGCCCGGACCAATGAACCCAACCACCACGTGGCTCAACACTTTAACTCTCCCTCCCACACCACCGAGGACATGCAAGTCCTTGGACTCCTCCATCGCTAGAACATAACCACACGACGGTTAGAGGAAGAGCGCCTCATCTTCCGCCTGGGAACCTTCCAATCACAAGGGATGAACTCAGATTTCTCCAGTTTCCTCATGTCCCCTCCCCCCACCTTGTCTCAGTCGATTCCCTCGAACTCAGCACCGCCCTCCTAACCTGCAATCTTCTTCCGGACCTCTCCGCCCCCACCCCACTCCGGCCTATCACCCTCACCTTGATCTCCTTCCACCTATCACATTTCCATCGCCCCTGCCCCAAGTCTCTCCTCCCTACCTTTTATCTTAGCCTGCCTGGCACACTCTCCTCATTCCTGATGAAGGGCTCTGGCCCAAAATGTCGAATTTCCTGTTCCTTGGATGCTGCCTGACCTGCTGTGCTTTAACCAGCAACACATTTTCAGCCATGTCCCAGACTCCCCATCGCCTTCCCCGGGTATCTCCTATCTCACCAACAGGACAGACAGGAAGTGGCAGCACAGTGGGATACAGTTAGAAGGAAATTGCTCTGGGAATCCTCAAAAGTGACTCCGTATCCCATGAAGTCTCATGGCTTTAGTTTACACATGGGAAAGGAAACCTCCTGCTGATTACCATGTACCAGCCTCTCTCAACTGATGAATCAGTACTCCTCCATGCTGAACAACACTTGGAGGAAGCACTGAGGGTGGCTAGGATGCTAAATGTACTCTGGGTGGGGGATTTAAATGTCCACCACCAAGAGTAGCTCAGCTGCAGCATTACTGATTGAGCTGCCCAGGTCCTAAAGGATATAAAGGTTAGGCTTGTATCTACGGCGGGTCATGAAGGAACCAATAAGAGGAAATTACATACTTGATCACATCCTTACTAATCTGCCAGGTTCAGAAGTATCTGCCCATGACAGTATTGGTAAGAGTGACCACCGCATAGTCATTGTGGAGACAAAGTCCACCTTCACATTGAGAATACCCTGCATCATTTTGGGTGGCACTATCACCGTGCTAAATAACCAGCTTGAAACACATCTCGAAGCTCAAGTCTGGGTGTCCATAAGATGCTATGGGTCACCAATAGCAGCAGAATTGTACAGCCACACACCCTCATGGCCTGGCATATCCCCCTCACAACAATTACCATCAAGCCAGAGGATCAACATTGGTTCAATGGAGTGTGCAGGATGGCCGGAGCAGCACCAGGCAAACCTGACAATGAGGTGTCAGCCTGGTGAAGCCACCAGACAGGACAACGTGTGCACCAAACAGCATAAGCAGTAAGTGATAGACAGAGCTTAGTGATCCCACAAGCAACCGATCAGATCGAAACTCTGCAGTCCTTCCGCTTCTAGTTGAGAAAAGCTGGGGACAATTAAACAAGTCATTGGAGGAGGAGATTCCACAAGTATCCCCATCCTTAATGATGGAATAGCCCAGCACTTCAGTGCAAAAGATGAGGTAGATGCATTCTTTAGTCAAAAGGACATCTTCATCAAAAGTGCTGAGTGGATGGAATATCTCAGCCTCCTCCAGTGATCCTTAGCAATTCAGTTACCAGTCATCAGCCAATTTGATTCAGTCCACACGATATCCAGAAACAGTTGGAGACACTGGATACTCCAATGGGACACATGCTGACAACATTCTGACTATAGTACTGAAAATTTGTGCTGCAGAACTTGTCACTGCCCTAGCTAAACTATTCCAGTATCGTTACAACAACATTTCCCCGATTACGTGGAAAATTACCCCAAGTATCCCCTATACATAAAAAGCAGAACAATTCCAATCTGACCAATTACCAACCCATGAGTCTACTCTCGATCAGCAGTAAAGTGGTGGAAGGTGTCAGTGTTTTCAAGCAGCACATGCTCAGATATAACCTGGTCAATGACACCCAGTTTGGGCTCCACCAGGACCACTCAGCTCCTGATCTCATTACCTTGGTTCAAACATGGACAAAAGAGCTGAATTCCAGAAGTGGGCTGAGAGTGATAGCCCTTTAAAACAAGGCTGTCTTCGACCAAATGTGGCATCAAGGGGCCTGAGCAACACTGGAATCAATGAGAATCGGGGAAAATACCCCGCTGGTTAGAATCATACCTGACACGTAGGAAGATGGTCATGGTTGATAAAGGTCAGTCAACCCAGCTCCAGGACAAGTCTGTAGGAGTCCCTCGGGCAGTGGCCTAGGCCCAAATATTTTCAGGGCTACTTCATCAATGACCTTCCCTCCATTTTAAGGTCAGAAGTGGGGATGGTCGCCAATGATTGCACAATGTTCTGCAACATTAGTGACTCCTCAGATACTGAAGCAATCCATGTCCAAACACGACCAGATCTGGACAGAATCCAGGCTGACAAGTGGCAAGTAATATTCAGGCCACACAAATGCCAGACCCTGACCATCACCACTAAAATACAATCTAACCGCTGCCCCTTGGCATTCAATGGTGTTACCATCACTGAAGCCACAGTGGGCTGCAACGGTTCAAGGCAGCTCATAACCACCCTCTCAAGGGCAACTAGGGAAAGGCAATAAATGCTCGCCCAGCCAGTCACATCCAGATTCAGGAAATAAATAGTACTTTCAATAAAAATAACAGAGGAACGTTACTGAGATATCACAGAGATCGGTGCTCAGGCCCCAACTGTTCACAGTACCCATTAAACATTTGGTTGTGGGAATCAAATACAATATATCCCAACCTGCGACAGAACTAAAGGATGTTGGATTGTGAGTGGGTGAGGAGGTTGTAAAAAAGCTCCAAGGTGACTAAGACAAGTGGAGTGAATAGGCAAATACGTGGCAGATGGAGAGCAAGGTGGGTAGAGGTGATGGTGTGTCCTTTGTTGGGAACAATAGATTGGAAGCCTATCGTTTGAAAAGGGATTGTTTGATATGTGTTGATCTACAAAGGGACGTATGCTCCTTTTTGTTGTTTCGTTCTGCCCAGCCCTCCGCGGTCCCTGCAGCGCAGTGAGGTATGAACCCAGAAGGCAATACTGGGAATGGCATTGGCATGCTGACCAGTGTATATAGACCCACCCAGTGGGGAGCTGTAACATTGCAAAGGATTTGGATCTCCCTGTAGACCAGTCACTGAAAACACCATTGCAGGAACAGAAAGCAATTAGGAAGGTAAATGGGATGTTGACCTTCATTTCAGGTGGATTTGAGTCCAGGAGTATGGGTGTCTTACTGCAGCTGTACAGGGCCATAGTGAGACACCATCTCGAACATTGTGCAGTATTGTGTGGAGTTTTGGTATCTGTACCTAATAAAGGACAAACCTGACATTGAGGGAGAGCAGTGAAGGATGACCAGACTGATCTCTGGGATGACTGGCTTGTTGTGGGAGCAGTGTTTGGGGCGACTGGGCCTGTATTCGATGAGCTTGAGGAAAATGGTTGGAGATCTCAGTGAGATATATAAAACTCTGACAGGGCAAGACAGATTGGAAGCAGGGATGATAATTCCCCAGGCTGTGGTGTCTAAAGCAAGGGGCCATGGTATTAGATACCGCCAGGCCATTCTGCATTGAGATGCCAATAAATTCTGCCCTCAGAGACTGGTGAACCTGGGGAATGCACTCGAACCTGGAAGCCAAGACACTGAATATAAATACGGATTTAGAGACAGTAAAGGGTTGGTGGGAGAGCAGGAGAACGGTGTGAAAATAAAGAGCAAGCCATCATTATATTGAATTGGATAGCAAACTCGATGGACCAAAGGGATTACTACACTTGCTAATTTATAGCTTCCCAAGGTTACTCACATTAGCGTATACTGTGGGAAAGCTCTGTAAATGCTGTCACACATTCTCAATTGTTAGGAAGGAGGTCTCTGCAGGGTCAACTGGACTGTGTTTCCCGTTTCCTTTTTCCCGATACTGAGGCTGGGGCCGGGTGTTCTGTCTGGGTTTATCCTTTAAGACATCGGAGCAGTTTGATACAATAGAGTGTCTTGCTTGGCCGATTCAGAGATCATTGAAACGTTTTATCACCTGTCTATGTGTCTGCTGTCATAGATAATCATAGATAATCATGGATAACAAACAGCAATGGAACCAGCCTCCAGTCTGACAAGCATCCTTCCGCTAAACTCTCTGCTTCCTACCATCAAGCCAACTGTGCATCCAATTGGCCAGTTCCCCAGCATTCCACATGATGTAACCTTCCAGAGCAGCCTGCCATGTGGAACTTTAACAAATGCCTTACTGAAATCCATGGAGACTACATCTACCGCTCTGTCCTCGTCAATCTTCCTAGTCATTTCATTAAAGAACGCTAACAAATTTGGGAAGCATGATCTCGCATTCACAAGTCTATGCTGACTGATCCGAATCAAACCCTGAGTAAGTAATGGGTGCAGACAATGATATTCTGTCCTTCATTGTAAGGTGTTTCGAGTCCATAAGTAAAGCTATCTTCCTGCTGTTGCTGAGAGAGTATTTGGGGCACTCTCTACAGACTTGATCTCCTTTGTAAGGAATGATCTCCTTACCACAGACACGGATGATGGTAACATGAGGATAAAGTGAAGAAGCTGAGTGTTTAATCTATAGAACTGTGAGAGATGAAGAAATGGTGATGCTGAAACACGAGGATTGGCAGCGATCACTTATTTCCAAAAGATACATTGACAGGGTGAGAAATTCCATACTTTACCCAGGATTGGTTGGTTTGATTTATTGCCGTGTGTACCTCAGTACAGGGAAACACTTTGTTTATGAGCAGTGGAGGCAGATCATCGTAAACATGGCCAGACAGATCATAGGGTGGAAATAGACTTGGACAGAGTAAGGCACACAGGTTACACTGAACAGGACGTGCACGAACAAGATCAACATGAACAAGATCAGCATTATTTGAACTTAGAGAGTCCATTCATCAGTCTAACGTGACTTTCCTAATAGTTTACATGCCTAAATTAACTCTCCCCACGTTATTGTTCAGTCGGCGTGTGAACCCGTACTGAACGTCATGTTGTTCACAATCCCCAACAGCGGCCACAATACCTTCCATCTGAAACAGGTAGCCATTCCCACCAGCTTCCGCCCTACATAGAGAACACCAGGCTGGCTTCTCGGAGATGAAAGGTGACTTCTTCAGACTACACACAAGACATATGGCTTCCCTCCTGACCACTAGAAAACTACGTTAAAGTCCCACGTGTATATTATAAGCAAAGGAGCCACCTGGACCAACGTGGAGCAGACTGTCCCTGCAGCCTCTGCTCCACTTGGTCATCATGTTACAGCATCAATCTGGAGACACTGAAGACTGCCGATGCTGGAGACCAGAGTAGAGAGTCGATTGCTGGAAAAGCACAGCAGGTCAGGCAGCATCCGAGAAGCAGGAGAATTGCTGTTTTGGACATAAGCCATTCATTAGGAATCAGCATCAATTACCTCATTCTGCCCCTGTGTAAGTGCATTGAGGTGGGAATGGCCTCCTACTGGTCCTGTATAAGTGGCTCAAGGGACTGACTGGCTTCTTCCTCGTCCGATTGGACAGGGCCAAGGGCCTAACTGGTTACCCCTGGTTCGTGTTTGGCAGCTCGATGTGCTGACAAGTGTGATGATGCTGCAGATTTAAGAGGTTATTTTAGACTGGTTTCTGTTAAGAGAGAGATTGAACGACCGTTGCCAAGCTGGCTAGTTCAGACCACTTGAGTAAACAGCTAGCTAGGCCTTAGGTTTATTTTAATGCACCCTGAATGGGCGTGGCCAGCTCTCACAGATTAGGATCTCTGGGTTTTGTTTTCTCAGTAACATCAAAAACTATAGAGGTCTCAACAGAGTTGGAAGTTTCAGTGGATGTGTCCTGTCTGCTACTCTCTCTGAATTTTCTCTTGATGCTGTTTTCACTTCCTGAATTTTCCTTTTTGCCAAGGGCTGTGTTTATGGGAATTTCCTATGTTGTACTAATTCATTAGTAATAGCTCCTAGATCTATTATTTTGTTAAGTTGCCCAATAGAATTACGTTATTCTAAATTCCTCTTTCTTTGGTTTTATTTCATCTTTCGTGTTTAAATAACTGGTGTTTTGCTTCACACCAAGTAGTTTGACCAGTCACATTGCATCTGGAACAGATACTTTACATTTCCTTTAAAGAAGAAAACATTAGAGCCTTGGCTACTGCCTTCAAATATTGTCGAGGGGCTCTGGTGTGGCCCATCACACTAGAATCCTTCTCTTCCTGAGTAATAGGCTGGAGGCAATGAATGGGCTGTCCCTGATCTGCTCCAATAGTGTCAATGGGCTGAATGGTTTCCTCATATTCCTGTGAAACCAGCGTGAGGTGCTTAATGAACTCTTGTTATACTGTGGCAATGTGCAGTGTCAGGGAGTGCTGTTACATGAATGTTACGGATCCTTTAACAGCACACACCTCAATGGAGTCTGGGTCTTGCTGCACATGGACACAGACCAGTTCAGGAGCTGACGGGGGATAAAACGTTCTGAAAATTGTGGAATCTTCAGTGACCATCCCCACTTCTGATCTTATGGTGGGGAGTGTGAGGGTGGGGAGACATTGATGAAGCAGCTGAAGATGTTTGTGAAGAGGAAGCTACCCTGAGGATCTCCCACAGAGGTGACCCAGGACTGAGATGATGAACATCTTCCTTTGTGCCATGTTTGACTCCAAACACTGGAGAGTTTTCTCTGATTCCCATTAAGTTCAGATTTGTTAAGCTCCTTGATATCAACAGAAGCGAACCACTGTCTTGATATCAGGGCCAGTCATTTTTACCTGACCCCTTGTGTCAACCACTTTTGTTCATATCAATAGGCCATGGTATAGGAGCAGCAAGGGTTTTCTACAAACAGGTGGGATTGAAAGTCAGGATTTCTCTTCTCAAGAGTGTTCGGGGAGCTCGATGACTGAAAGTATTTGAAGAGATGGTAGATGGATATTGACCTGACAGAGAGTTGAGGGCGATGAAGAATTGGATATGAAAGAGGATTTGAGACCAAGAGCAGATCAGCCATGACCTTAGTGAAGGGCAAGGCAGGCTTGGGGAGTGAACGACCTGCCCCTGTGTCTGATGTTCTCACATTCTGTTATTGGAAAGTTAGTGGGTGTTATTTTCATGAATGTTCTGTTATTGAATGTTGCAGTCAGGGAGACCAGAGGATTTTGTGAGCCATCGCTGGGTGAGGTATGGGGGCTGTATTCACAGTGAATCTGGGTCGATAACATGACCAACAAATGGAGCACAAGTTGCAGAGAGGGCAAGCTCAGTAAAGAGAGATGAGGGGCCTCTTTCATACCCAGCCTGGATTTTCCAATTACATTTCCCAAGTCAACTCAAAGCATGTGCGACAATCTTGAAGGGCCGAATGGTCTCCTCTGTTTCTGTGCAAAGTTGAGAGCAGGAAGTACCCTCCAACTGCTCCTGTCTACCAGGTTTGAGGGGCTGAATGGAACACAGGAACATGGGACTGAGGAGCAGGAGTGGGTCATTAGATACTTTGAGCCTTCACCAGGCACTAAGATTGTAGCTGATCAGGTTGTGGTCTCAATCTCACTTTCCTGTCTGCGTCCCATTATCCATGACTCACTTCTCTGTCAAATATTTCACTAACGCAGCATTCAATCAATGTGAACATAGAGGCACGATCAACTTCCAGTGAAAAGGATTCGGATTTGAAAGGTACTTTCAGAATTTTTTGTCATGCAGAATGGGAACAGACCAGTTAGTCCAATCTGTTCACTCCGATCAGGTATCAAACCTGATCCAGTTCCATTTGCCAGCATTTGGCCAATATCCCTCCTCTTTCTGATATTTTTTAAATGTGCGATTGTAACCGCCTTCACCACTTCCTCTGACAGCACTTTATGTACACACACCACTCTCTGTGAAACATTTACCTTCAGGTCCCTTCTAAATCATTCGCCCTCTCCCCTCCAACCTATGCTCTGCTGTTCTGGATTCCCATACTCTGGGGAGCAGAACATGGCTGTTCAGAATATCCATGCCCCTGATGATTTTATAAACCTCTATAATGTCACCCCTCAACCTCTGACACTCCAGGAGAAAGCACCTCAAACTAATCAACCTCTTCCTGAAGCTCAAACCTCCAGTCCTGGGACATCCGTGTAAGTCATTTCTGCAGAAAACTGAGTTGTACGCAGTATTCTTAAAGTGGCCTCACCAACATCCTGTACAGATACAACATGCCACCACAACCCCGATACTCAATGCTCTGACTGATTAAGGCAAATGTGTAAAATGTGTTCTGCACCACTCTGTCTACCTGCGACTCCACTTTCAAGGAACAATGTACCTGCAGCCCTATGTCCATTTGTTTCACAACACTCTCCAGCCCCTTACTATTGTGTATAATTCCTGCCCTGATTTGCCTTCCCAAACTGCAAAACCTCGTATTTATCTAAATTAAACTTCATCTGTCACTCCTTGCCCATTTGTCCCATCTATTTGTGGTCTTGTTGTACTCTGAGATAATCTATGACACCACCTTTCTGATGTCGTCTGTAAACTTACTATCCATGGTCCCAATATCCACATCTAAATCCTTTACATAAATGATGAAATGCAGTGAACTCAGTCCTGATTCTTACAGCACAGTGCTGCTCACAAGCCTCCAGTCTGAAAAATACCCCTCTTCCTTCAAGACAATTGTGACGAGATTCTTCTGTATCCCACGTGACTGAAATTTACTCATCTGTCTATCAATCAGAATAAAATACTAGCTATGGAGAGAGGCTGAGTAATTTAGGTTTATTTTCACGAGAAAAAAGGAGATTGAGGGGGACCTGATTGAGATTTACAAAATCATGAAGGGTATAGACAGGGTGGACAGAGACGAGCTTTGAAGATGGACGAGGGAGATCCAGTAGATGCAGTGTACCTGGACTTTCAGAAAGTTTTTGATAAATTCCCACACAGGAGTTAGTGAGTAAAATTAAGGTGCATGGTATTGGGGGCAAACTACTAGATTGGATTGAAAATTGGTTGGCTGATAGAAACAAAGGATAGTGATAAACGGCTCCATTTCGGAAGGGCAGGCAGTGACCAGTGGGGTACCGCAGGGATCCCTGCTGGGACCGCAGCATTTTACAATATATGTTAATGATATTGAAGATGGTATCAGCAATAACATTAACAAATTTGCTGATGATACAAAGCTGGGTGTCAGGGTGAAATGTGATGAGGATGTTAGGAGATTACAGGGTGAACTGGACAAGTTAGGTGTGTGGGCAGATGCATGGCAGATGCAGTTTAATGTGGATAAATGTATGGTTATCCACTTTGGTGGCAAGAACAGGAAGGCAGATTACTACCTCAATGGAATCAATTTAGGTACAGGGGCAGTACAGAGAGATCTGGGTGTTCTTGTACACCAGTAAATGAAAGCAAGCATGCAGGTACAGCAGGTAGTGAAGAAGGCTAATAGCATGCTGGCCTTCATAACAAGAGGGACTAAGTATAGAAGCAAAGAGGTGCTTCTGCAGCTGTACAGGGCCCTGGTGAGACCACACCCGAAGTACTGTGTGCAGTTCTGGTCTCCAAATTTGAGGAAAGTCATTCTGGCTATTGAGGGAGTACAGCGTAGGTTCACGAGGTCAATTCCTGGAACGGCGGGATTACCTTACACTGAAAGACTGAAGCGACTGGGCTTGTATATCTTTGAGTTTAGAAGACTGAGAGGGGATCTGATTGAGATATATAAGATTATGAAAGGATCAGACACTCTGGCAGCAGGAAACATGTTTCCGCTGATGGGTGAGTGCCGAACCAGAGGACACAGCTTAAAAATACGGGGTAGACCATTTAGGACAGAGATGAGGAGAAACTTCTTCACCCAGAGAGTGGTGGCTGTGTGGAATGCTCTGCCCCAGAGGGCAGTGGAGCCCAGTCCTGGATTCATTTAAGAAAGAGTTGGATAAAGCTCTCAAAGATAGTGGAATCAAGGGTTATGGAGATAAGGCAGGAAGAAGATACTAATTAGGAATGATCAGCCATGATCATATTGAATGACGGTGCAGGCTCGAAGGGCTGAATGGTCTACTCCTGCACCTATTGACTATTGTCGCTTGTCTATTTTTCCAGGGTGAAGGATTCAATAACAAGAGATCGTACTTTCAAAGTGAGAGGTGGAATCTTTAAGGGGGATACACACGGTAAGTACTTCACACAGAGGGCGGTGGGCATTTGGAACGCGTTGCCAGCAGAGGTGGTAGAGGCAGGCAGGTAGATTTATTTAAGATGCATCTAGACAGATGCATCAATAGGTGGGGAGCAGAGGGATACAGATGCTTAGGAATTGACTGACAGATTTAGACAGGACATTTGGATCAGCTCAGGCTTGGAGGGTGAAGGGCCTGTTCCTGGGCTGGAAATTTTCTTTGTTCTTTGTTCTTTAAATGAACACCTTGCTGAGGTCCATATAGACAATGTCAACCAAACTGCCTTCATCAATCTGCTTTGTCACCTCCTCAAAAAAACTTAACCAAATTAATGCAGAAAGCCACGGTGTCTACCCCGATCAGCCCTTACCTTCCCAAATGTATGTAAATGCTATCCCTCAGAATCCCCTCCAACAACTTACCCACCACCGACATCAGGCTCACCGGTCTATAGTTCCCCGGCTTTTTGGGTCACTGTTTCCTTTTCTAGTCCCACTCCTCCATGCTCACAACAAATGTTAAATGTAACCAGGTCGGTGATATGGCCGATGATATCGGTCTCAGACTGGGTCAGGGTCAGTTTTAGGAACAAGTCAGGCTAGTATCTTTAATCTGCTCAAATAGCACGTTTGTGATCCAGAGCAATGTTACTCCAACTATGGTGGAAAGATGAATGGCAAAGTGTTTGGGTATTGCGAATATATAATCAACATTTCCCTTTGTAAACACACACACACACAAAAAAAAAATCTCTGCAATTTTAACTTAAAAGAACTTTGTCCAGATATTATTGGAACTCATGACAAAAGGAAACATTGTGAGTTTGTCCAAAACATTATTCTGCTTCTGAAGATATTGTACTCACACAGCTGCTAGCAATGGGATTTCATCCGAGGAGAGTTGGATTTGGCTGAATTCCCTTTGCTTTAAGCAGTGAGTAGATTCCAACGAATTCTGGTCAGGGATCACCCAAAGGGTAGCACGGTGGTTAGCACTGCTGCCTCATAGCACCAGGGACTTGGGGTCGATTCCAGCCTTGGGTGACTGTCTGTGTGGAGTTTGCACATTCTCCCCCTTTCTGTGTGAGCTTCTAAATGGGTGATCTAGTTTCCTACCACAGTTCAATTAGGTGGATTGGTCATGCTAAATTGCCTGTAGTGTTCAGGGATTTCTAGGTTGGGTACATTAGTCAAGGGTAAATATAGGGGAATGGGTTGGGAAGGTTGGTATGGACTTGTTGGGCTGAAGGGACTGTTTCAACACTGCAGGGATTCCATAAAAATAAGAATGGTAATGATGACTGTAGAGATGTTTTTTTAGCTTGCACACATTGCTGTGATGAGGAACAACGAAGGAGAGAGAGTGCAATCGGATGTTCCTTCTCGGGCAAATGACATTTTCTCCCTCTCTGAGCTGAATCACACAGTAATGCCATCCTCTCCCAAACTGGACCATGTGAGGTCTCCTTGTACATTGTCCAAACTATGTCTCCATCACATTCCCTGTTCCATGTCGGTACATCATTGCTGCTGTCATACACGAAGCCATACCCTGAGCAGAAAATGGTCTCGGTCGATTTGAAAATATGTTTATATGTCCCTGCGTCATTAAAAAATAAAAGTGTTTAATTTATTCAGAATACCTGTGTTAAAATGAATGCATTTTTTTACAGAAATACAGAAATTGCTGGAAAAGCTCGGTAGGTCTGTCAGCATCTAGATGCCTTTTATATGATGTAGTTGTACCAGCCTCCACCACTTCCTCTGGCAGCTCATTCCATACGCACACCACCCTCTATGTGAAAAGGTGCCCCTTAGGCCTCATCAAAACCTTTCCCCTATCACTTTCCACCAATGCCCTCTAGTTTTGGACACCCCTAACCTGGGGAAAAACCCTGACTCCGCACCCTATTCATGACCGTTCTGATTTTATAAACCACTACTGCTGCGAAATGTGACTCCAATCAACACGAATGGCTGTACTTTCACTCATCCTGGGCCTAAATTCTGAAATGCAATACTGACACCTCTTCCTTCTCCATCAAGTCACAATTCTAAATCTACTTTAATCAGTTTGTTCAGATGTATCCTGAGACACTTCTGTGGGATTTACACCTAGACCTTTGTGCCCGGAGGTAGGGACACTAGCATCACTCAGCAATACCCATAAAGCTGTAACATTATTCTCCTGTGTGTTTGTTCATCGGCCTGTCCTAACATGATGTGACATACCTCTGCAACAGGCAGGACTTGAATCCAGGCCTTCTAGTCCAGAGCTACAAACACTACCACACAAGTTCAGGAATTGGAATCAAATCCAGAGCTTTGGATCAGAGACAGGGACACTGCCCACTATACTACCATACCCAGATTTTGGGTCATATTTTAGTGATCACTTTCAGCTCGGTGTGGATTTTCTACAATCAGGTTACCATTACTGAACTACAGAAAACACTTTGTATTGTTAAACAAATGCAAGGTATTTGTCTCAACTGTAGGATATTGACCGTACGTGCTATGCTATCGAAATTAACTATCGCGATTATCTGTAGTCTGCAATATTAGGGAAAGAAATCCTGCAGACACACTCTGCACAATGAAGGGGCTCAAATGGATATTTATTACTGAACACCAAATGTCTGGTCCCAAAACACCGATCACTGTTACCCACCTCTAACGTGTGTCTGCGCTCTTCCTAAAACCATGAAATGATACCAGGCCGCTGATTACTGTCCAGCCTCTCCTCCCCACTGACTGTGTCTGCAATCCGTCCCTCCTCCCTCTAACCACACAAGGCAACCCAAGCTCAGGGTCTTTGTGAAAATCAAGGCCGGAGTGTGCAGGCCTCCTGGAGAGGGAGGGGCATTTTAAAATTAAACGGGGAAGGTGAGGTGACAGTAATATCACACACTGGGCCGAGGCGTGGCAGATGGAGTTTAGTCTGGATTAATGCGAGGTATTGGATTTGGTAAATCAAACAACAGTAGGATCTATACAATTAAACGCAGGGCCTTTGGCAGTGTTGTAGAACAGAGTCCTCGGCCGTCAGTTATAATTCTTTATAATTTGCATCTCATATAGATAGTGTGGTTAAGAAGGTGTTTAACACACTTATCTTCAATGGTCAGACCTTTGGGTATCGGAATTGGGACGTCATGTTGAGGTTGTACAGGACATTGGTGAGACCTCTTCTGGAATACTGTGTCCAGTCTGGACATCCTGCCCGCTCATTCCATAGGCACACCAGCCTCTGGGTGAAAAAGCTGCCACTTCAGTCTCTTGTAAATGCTCCCCTCTCACCCTAAGCCTATGTCCTCTAGTTTTGGAGCCCCCCCACCCCTCACCCCCCGTACCCTTAGAAAATACCTTGACTATTCACTTTGATATTATTGACCTTGATATTATTAAGCTGGAGAGGGTTCCAAAGAGATTAACCTGGATGTTGCTGGAAAAGGAGGGATTGTGCTTCAAGGGGAGGCTGGGTACACTGGGATTTGTTTCACTGAAGAATATGAGATGGAGGGGTAACTTTACAGAGGTTTATAAAATGAGGGGTACAGATAAACTGATGGGCTGATGTCTTTTCTCTAGAGTTGGGAATTCAAAACTGAGGGATTTTAAAGGCCTGATGAAAAAGATTGACAAAAGTCATGAGAGGTAATTATATTAGACAGAAGCTGGCTTGGTTGTGGAATGAACTTCCAGAAGAACTGGCAAAATCAGGGACAGTTACAACGTTTAAAGGACATTTAGATCAGTACATGGATATGACATCAGTTTGGATGGTGCTGTGAGCAGCTGCCCTCTCCCTCCCCCTCTCTGAATGAATCCCTGTTGGTTTTCACCCTCTACCAATGCCTGTGCAGTGGCGTGTGGAGGCCAGCAGAGGGACCACTTTCAGCACCACAGAGACAGCCAGACCTGCCCCACACAGAGACACACAGATACACACACAGCAATTATTAGGACAAGCATAGATCTCATCTGGTAATTTAAACTAAACATAAATAAATGCTCAACTTGCCTTGTAAACTGTTAAAATATGAGTAACAGAGGACTCCCAAATTTCACTGTTTAAACAAAAACATCAACTTATTTTTTCACTCTGAAAGTGAACATTTTACATCAACTATTCACAACTCTGAGAGCCCATTTATCTTAACTGCTTATTACCCGACTTCAACTCTACAGACATTTCAACAGACATTTATGGGAATTACATAAACGAAATTTCAAAACCACACAGCAGCTGTTGTTTCATCTGACCTCACACCAATATCCCTTTTTCCCATCTTTCCTGGGAAGTATGGTTCATGTTACCGGATGTTATCGAAATGTCTACATTTCAGCATTCTGAAACCTGGGAACACATCCATCCATGACACTGTCTCTCAGTCTCCCCCTCTCTGTCTATACCCCAAACCCCTCCCATGTGGTGATATTTAAACTGATGTTCACACCCACAGCACCCCCTTGTCATGGCACAATATAGAGATGGATCTGTAAATGGGTGGGAGCTGTACATCCTGTCACTTCCAGCATGGGCTGCAAGTTTCCCCACACTGGGCAGGGATCTAACACAGTTACTGGGTAAGGCACTGGGGTGGGGTACACAGTCCTACATGCTGGGAGGGTAACTGCTCCTGGGTTACAGATCAATGCACTGGGGCGGTGTACACAGCCCTACATGCTGGGAGGGTAACTGCTCCTGGGTTACAGATTAATTCCCCAGTTATCACTGCACAGGTCTCTGTGCTAGGAAGACTATCTGGTTGAGGTTTATACATAACACAATGATGTGGGATGTGCAGCTCCCCGTGCTGGATGGATATTTGTTTCAGGTTTACACATTAGTGCCCTGTTGTGGTCTGCACAACTCCCTGCGCTGGAGAGATATATAGTCCGGGTTTAATTATCAATGCACTGCTGTGGTCAGCACAGCTCCCAGTGCTGGATAGATATCTAGTCTGAGTTTATATATCAATGCACGGGCGTTGTCTGCACTGCTTCCCAGGCTGAATACTTGCTGGATGAACACAGCAATCCAGGCAGCATCAGGAGGTTTAGAATTTTATGTTTCTGGTGTAACCCCTCCTCAGGATTGTTGCAGAAGGATTGCACCTGAAACATAGACTTCTCCACCTCCTGATGGTGCCTGGCTTGCTGTGTTCTCCCAGCTTCCTGCCTGTCTAGTTTGGGCTCCAGCATCTGCAGCTTTTCTGTCTCTATCCCAGTTTCCCAAACTGGACAGATGTCTAGTCTGCGTTTGAAGGTAAGTGCCCTGACATGATCTGTGCAGTGTCCCACACAGTACAGATTGCTGGGTTGTATTGAACAGTGCAGTGGATGAATCTGCACAGATTGCTGGATTGTACTGAGCAGTACATTGGCCTGGTCTACACAGTGTTCCACGGTGAGCGGATATCTCCCCTGGGTTGATGGTGTCTGGGCTGGTTCTGTGAGGTGGGTTGAGAATGTGGGATATCTAACCATTTCAGCTGATCTGGTAATACCTTTAGTTCCCATTCCTGTTATTGGACCCTCCGTCTCTCACCCCATTAATGTTACAGTGTGCCCAGGCATGTTGGTGGGGTGGGAAGGGGAGAAAGGTGATGGACAGGTCACGGAGTTCCCCGGAACGTTCTGTCCCTGACATTCTATAACTGACATTCCCCGGAACGTTCTGTCCCCGACATTCTATAACTGACATTCCCCGGAACGTTCTGTCCCTGATATTCTATAACTGACATTCCCCGGAACGTTCTGTCCCCGACATTCTATAACTGACATTCCCCGGAACGTTCTGTCCCTGATATTCTATAACTGACATTCCCCGGAACGTTCTGTCCCCGACATTCTATAACTGACATTCCCCGGAACGTTCTGTCCCTGACATTCTATAACTGACATTCCCCGGAACGTTCTGTCCCTGACGTTGTTTGTTTGTGAACGGCCGGACGTCAGTGAATTGAACAAACGATAAGATCCCGAGGGAAGAGATCCCGTTCCAGGGAGAAGGAGACACTGTTCCGAAGGCCCCTCAGGCAGTTAAAGGGGGGAATACGTTTTCCCTGCGTTTACATTTCTCCACGACACAGGATCGACCACAATTTAGACCAAAATACAGGAATTCCCAAACTCCGTTTGTCTTCAGGAAACTGGGAGAGAATCCTTCAGGACAGCAACGTTCCCACCCTCCGTATTAGGAACTGGGAAGGAGTGACCTGTGTCTGCTCTCGAGTGATCGAGTGTGTGGAAATGTTCTAGAAACCATCTGTCCTTATGGATGTGTCTCTGTGTGTTTGGGGAGGGAGGGTTTCTTGTGGTTTGTGTCACATTTTTGTCAGTAATTCCGACCTTCCCATTTGTTATTCCAGCTCCAATTATTTTAATAAATCCCTGAATACAGGGACACATTTGAAAATCTCACTGGGTCCCCGATCAAACGGGTCCCTTTGCCTCCAGGCTGATGGATAATGGGTTTGTTTTCCTTCCTCACAGTTAACGTAGTGACCATCTACGTCCTGCTTTATAAAGATTGTGGATTGTCTCCATGTGTCAGACGTTACCTGGGGGCCATGGCAGCGGCGGATCTCCTGGTCATTATCCTCGACCTGATCCTGAGACACATTCCCATTGTTTATCGGGAACAGTTTTATTTCCTGTGTACTCCGTCCCCGTGTGTAATATCCACGCCGTCCTGCTTTATGCAGCCACTGACTGCTCGGTCTGGTTCACCGTCACTTTCACCTTTGATCGGTTTGTGGCCATTTGTTGCCAGAAGCTGAAAAGTAAATATTGCAGTGAGAAAACGGCGGCTGTGGTTCTGGGAGCAGTGACTGTGCTGAGCTGTTTAAAGAACATTTCCTGGTATTTTATGCTCACGGCTCGGTATTGGCTGGGGAACGCCCCCTGGTTTTGTGATGTAACAGTCGCTGTTCGAGTCTCCAGTGTCTGGGTCACAATCGAGTTCCTCCACCACATTCTAACCCCGGGTGTCCCATTTCTCCTGATTCTGCTGCTCAATGTTCTCACCGTCAGACACATTTTAGTGACCAGCAGAGCCCGCAGGAGACTCCGCGCTCACACCAATGGGGACGCTCAGTCTGACACTGAAATGAGAATCCGAAAAAAATCCATCATTTTACTGTTTGTGATCTCGGCCAATTTCATCCTGTTATGGTCAACGTTAATGCTGTTTTCTATATGGTACCGGATGTGGTTTATTGTGGATACCCCTCTGTATCTCCATCGCTTTGTGCAGGAATTAGGCTTCATGCTGCAGCTCCTCAGTTGCTGCACAAACACCGCGATTTATGCCGTGACCCAGACTAAGTTCAGGCAGCAGCTGAAGAATGTGCTGAAATATCCCTTCACCCAAATCCATCCATCCATCAAATTCCCTCATTAATCACACCATCCAGGATTTTCTCATTTCAGTTCAGTGTTTCAGCGATGGAGCAGCCTGTCGCTATGGTAACAGACTGAGGGGAACGCTGGTTTGTCCATCCTTATCCCACAGGGGGGTTACAGGGAAACATTTCAATGTTACTCACAACTCAGGGGCCAGTGAGAAAAGGCACCATCCCACTGACTGTATCCATCACTTCCATTTGTAACCAATAAAAATGCTGATGAAAGCGTGCCGAGCAGCAGAGTGACCGATGTTGTTGTGTGTCTTTGTGTTGGAGAAGCTGAGCTGGAGAGAGACAGACTCAGCCCCAAGTCCTGGTCCTCAGGGAAGGGGAGGGCACCGCGCCCTGAGCTCAGGAGCTGGGTTTAACTCCCTCTGTCCCCCCAACTCCAACCCAGCCTCCCCATTACCTCTCCCCTACTCTTTCTCCTCAATTCTCTCTCTCTCTCTCTCTCTTTCAGCACACACTCTCTTTTCCAAACCTTTCCCTCATCCCCCCCTCTCTCTCTCCCTCACACACACACCCAAACCCGGTTTCTCCACCTGCCTCCACTTTCCCTCTCCCCCTCTCTCTCTCTTATGCCGTCGCAGTCTCCCTCCCACAATTCCATCTCTACCACATTTTCCCCACCCCCACATGCAGCCTCACCCTCAAACATCCCCAGTCTCTGGGTCAGAGGGAGAGGGAAACACCAGGGAGACAGAGTGTGTCTGAGAGACAGGGAGGGAGGGAGGGACAGGAGGGAGAGCGATTCAGTCAGAGAGAAACGGAGGAAGGTGGGGAGAGAGAGAGAGACTGATTGAGGGGGGTCAAGAGTGAGAGATGGTGGAGGGAAAGTGAAGGAACGGGGGGAGAGAGAGGGGGCAAGGAGAGATAGGGTGAGATAGGGGAGGACGAGAGATGGGACAGAGGGAGGGGAGGGAGAGAGAGAGGGAGACGTTGAGAGAGGGGAGGATGAGACAGGGAAGTGAGGGAGGGGAGTGCAAGAGAGAGGAGCAAGAGAGGTAGGGAGAGTGAGAGAGGGGAGGGGAGAGAGGGGGGTGGGCGAGAGAGGAGGAGGGCGAGAGAGAGGAGATGGCGAGAGAGGGTGAGCGAGTGAGAGAGGGAAGGGAGGGGAGGGCGAGAAAGTGGGGAGGGCGAGAGAGGGGGAGGTTGAGAGAGACAGAGAGGAGTGCGAGTGAGGGGAGAGGGAGGGAGAGGGCGAGAGAGGAGAGGGAGGGGTTGACGAAAGAGGTGAGGGGACGAGAGAGGGAGGGAGAGAGAGGAGGGCAGAAGAGAGAGGGCGAGAGAGGAAAGGGCGAGAGAGGAGAGGGCGAGAGAGGAGAGGGCGAGAGAGGAGAGGGCGAGAGAGGAGAGGGCGAGAGAGGGGAAGGAGGGAGGGGAGGGCGTGAAGGAGGGTGAGGGTGAGAGCGCGAAGCGAGGGAGGGGAGGGCGAGAGAGGGGAGTGTGAGAGGGGTAAGGCGATAAAGGGGAGGGCGAAAGAGGGGAGTGAAGGAGGTGAATTTGAGAGGGAAGGAGAGGGCGAGAGAGGGGAGAGCAAGACAGCGGGGAGAGTGTAAGAGAGGAGGGCAAGAGGGAGGGAGGGGCCGAGAGAGGGTAGGGAGGGAGGGGAGGGCGACAGAAGGGTGAAGGTGAGAGAGAGAACGACGAGAGAGGTAGGAAATTGAGGGCGAGAGAGGGGAGGGCGAGAGAGGGAGGGGAGGGCGAGAGAGGGGAGTGAGAGAGGGGAGGGCGAGTGAGGGGAGAGAACGGAGGAGGCTAGAGTGGAGGGCAAGAGAGGGGGGGAGGGAGGGGAGGGCGAGAGAGATGAGGGAGGGAGGGGAGGGCGAGAGAGAGATGAGGGAGGGAGGGGAGGGCGAGAGGAAGACAGGGGGTGAGAGAGGGGATGGGAGAGAGGGGGAGCACGATTGAGGGGTAGGGCAAGAGAGGGGAGGGCAAGAGAGGGGGGAGGGAGGGGAGGACAAGGGGGATGGAGAGTGCAAGAGAGGTGAGGGACGGTGGGGAGGGGAGACAGAGCGAGGGGAGAGCGCGAGGGGGGAGAGCGAGAGGGGGAGCAGGGCGAGGGGGGTGCAGGGCGAGGGGGGTGCAGGGCGAGGGGGGTGCAGGGCGAGGGGGGTGCAGGGAGAGGGGGGTGCAGGGCGAGGGGGGGGCAGGGAGAGGGGTGACAGAGTTGTGGGTAGCGAGAGTATAACAGAGAGAAGAGGACTAAGAGATGGTTCGAGAGAGAGGTGGACAGAGAAAAGGGGATGGAGAGAGGGGACAGAGAGAAGAGGACTAGGAGGTGGGGACAGAGGGATGGGGGGACACAGAGGGATGGGGGCACACAGAGGGATGGGGGGACAGAGGGATGGGGGGACAGAGGGATGGGACAGAGAGTGGGGAACAGAGAGAGTCGGAGAGAGAGAGGGGAACAGAGAGGGTGGACCGAGGGAGGTTGGGACCGAGGGAGGGTGGGCAGAGAGGGGAGTGACAGAGAGAGGACGACAGAATTAGGGGGACAGAGAGACATGGGGACGGGGAGGGGACAGAGAGGGCGGGACAGAGTGAGGGTGACGGAGAGAGGGGGGACAAAGACAGGGGAACAGAGAGATTATGGACAGAGAGAGTGGGGGACAGAGAGAGTGGGGGACAGTGTGAAGTTGACAGAGAGAGGGGGACAAAGATACGATGGACATAGAGAGGGGAACAGAGAGAAGGGGACAGAGAGAGAGGGGAGACAGAGAGGGGGACAGAGCGAGGGGTGACAGAAGACAGGGGGACATGGAGGGTGGACACAGCGAGGGTGGGGCAGAGAGGGGGGGGACAGGGGAAGGGGACAGAGAGAGGGGCGACAGAGATATAGGGACAGAGAGTTTGCGGACAGAGAGGGGGACAAAGAGAGGAGACAGAGAGGGGAATAGAGAGCGGGGAAAGAGAGAGTGGGGACAGGGAGAGGGGGATAAAGAGAGGGGGACAGAGAGAGAGGAACAGAAGAGAAGGGACAGAGAGTCGGGACAGAGAGGGGGGGAACAAAGAGAAGGGGGAAAGAGAGAATGGAACAGAAAGTGAAGGGACAGAGAGAGGGAAATAAAAGGAGGGGGACAGAGGGCGGTCAGAGTGAAGGGGACGGGGGGTCAGAGTGAGGGGGATAGAGAGAGTGGGACAGAGGGAGGGGAACAGAGTGGGGACAGACGGAGGGGGACAGAGAGAGGGGGT